>NW_025957599.1:0-27401 GCF_023159225.1 Perognathus longimembris pacificus
AGAGTGCGCGAGCACACAGGAGCAAAGACAAGCAGCGCAGCTTGATGCGTAGTAAAAAAAATAATAAATAGACAACGGGTCGACCTCATTAGAAATAAAAACCCAAAAGATTAGATAGACAAACAAACAAACACATAAATATGGAGATAAGGGCAGTGCGCGCAGGAGCAAAGGTAAACAGCAGACAGACCTGAATCCTTATATTTACAAGGTCGACCTCAGAATTTTGTTCAGTTTGACTCGGTGACGGATAATGGAAGGAAGGGCAGGCAACTGGTCGACTTCATTTAAATAAACAAATAAAAAATAAGATAAACTCTCAGGAATAGATAAATAATAACAAAGAAATTGTAAAGTGGAGAAAGCGAGAGCGCGCGAATGCACTCAAGCAAACACAAACAGCACAGCACGTTGCGTATTTTTTTTAAAATTGACAAAATAAATCAAAAATAAATCAAAAACCAAAATAAGTGGAAAAGGCGAGAGTGCGCGAGCACACAGGAGCAAAGACAAGCAGCGCAGCTTGATGCGTAGTAAAAAAAATAATAAACAGACAACGGGTCGACCTCATTAGAAATAAAAACCCAAACGATTAGATAGACAAACAAACAAACACATAAATATGGAGAGAAGGGCAGTGCGCGCAGGAGCAAAGGTAAACAGCAGACAGACCTGAATCCTTATATTTACAAGGTCGACCTCAGAATTTTGTTCAGTTTGTCTCGGTGACGGATAATGGAAGGAAGGGCAGGCAACTGGTCGACTTCATTTAAATAAACAAATAAAAAATAAGATAAACTCTCAGGAATAGATAAATAATAACAAAAAAATTGTAAAGTGGAGAAAGCGAGAGCGCGCGAATGCACTCAAGCAAACACAAACAGCACAGCACGATGCTTTTTTTTTTTTAAAATTGATCAAAATAAATCAAAAATAAAAATAAGTGGAAAAGGCGAGAGTGCGCGAGCACACAGGAGCAAAGACAAGCAGCGCAGCTTGATGCGTAGTAAAAAAAATAATAAATAGACAACTGGTCGACCTCATTAGAAATAAAAACCCAAAAGATTAGATAGACAAACAAACAAACACATAAATGTGGAGAGAAGGGCAGTGCGCGCAGGAGCAAAGGTAAACAGCAGACAGACCTGAATCCTTATCTTTACAAGGTCGACCTCAGAACTTTGTTCAGTTTGTCTCGGTGACGGATAATGGAAGGAAGGGCAGGCAACTGGTCGACTTCATTTAAATAAACAAAAAATAAGATAAACTCTCAGGAATAGATAAATAATAACAAAAAAATTGTAAAGTGGAGAAAGCGAGAGCGCGCGAATGCACTCAAGCAAACACAAACAGCACAGCACGATGCGTATTTTTTTTAAATTGACAAAATAAATCAAAAATAAATCAAAAATAAAAATAAGTGGAAAAGGCGAGAGTGCGCGAGCACACAGGAGCAAAGACAAGCAGCGCAGCTTGATGCGTAGTAAAAAAAATAATAAATAGACAACTGGTCGACCTCATTAGAAATAAAAACCCAAAAGATTAGATAGACAAACAAACAAACACATAAATGTGGAGAGAAGGGCAGTGCGCGCAGGAGCAAAGGTAAACAGCAGACAGACCTGAATCCTTATCTTTACAAGGTCGACCTCAGAACTTTGTTCAGTTTGTCTCGGTGACGGATAATGGAAGGAAGGGCAGGCAACTGGTCGACTTCATTTAAATAAACAAATAAAAAATAAGATAAACTCTCAGGAATAGATAAATAATAACAAAAAAATTGTAAAGTGGAGAAAGGGAGAGCGCGCGAATGCACTCAAGCAAACACAAACAGCACAGCACGATGCGTATTTTTTTTAAAATTGACAAAATAAATCAAAAATAAATCAAAAATAAAAATAAGTGGAAAAGGCGAGAGTGCGCGAGCACACAGGAGCAAAGACAAGCAGCGCAGCTTGATGCGTAGTAAAAAAAATAATAAATAGACAACTGGTCGACCTCATTAGAAATAAAAACCCAAAAGATTAGATAGACAAACAAACAAACACATAAATGTGGAGAGAAGGGCAGTGTGCGCAGGAGCAAAGGTAAACAGCAGACAGACCTGAATCCTTATCTTTACAAGGTCGACCTCAGAACTTTGTTCAGTTTGTCTCGGTGACGGATAATGGAAGGAAGGGCAGGCAACTGGTCGACTTCATTTAAATAAACAAATAAAAAATAAGATAAACTCTCAGGAATAGATAAATAATAACAAAAAAATTGTAAAGTGGAGAAAGCGAGAGCGCGCGAATGCACTCAAGCAAACACAAACAGCACAGCACGATGCGTATTTTTTTTAAAATTGACAAAATAAATCAAAAATAAATCAAAAATAAAAATAAGTGGAAAAGGCGAGAGTGCGCGAGCACACAGGAGCAAAGACAAGCAGCGCAGCTTGATGCGTAGTAAAAAAAATAATAAATAGACAACTGGTCGACCTGATTAGAAATAAAAACCCAAAAGATTAGATAGACAAACAAACAAACACATAAATGTGGAGAGAAGGGCAGTGCGCGCAGGAGCAAAGGTAAACAGCAGACAGACCTGAATCCTTATCTTTACAAGGTCGACCTCAGAAACTTTGTTCAGTTTGTCTCGGTGACGGATAATGGAAGGAAGGGCAGGCAACTGGTCGACTTCATTTAAATAAACAAATAAAAAATAAGATAAACTCTCAGGAATAGATAAATAATAACAAAAAAATTGTAAAGTGGAGAAAGCGAGAGCGCGCGAATGCACTCAAGCAAACACAAACAGCACAGCACGATGCGTATTTTTTTTTAAATTGACAAAATAAATCAAAAATAAATCAAAAATAAAAATAAGTGGAAAAGGCGAGAGTGCGCGAGCACACAGGAGCAAAGACAAGCAGCGCAGCTTGATGCGTAGTAAAAAAAATAATAAATAGACAACTGGTCGACCTCATTAGAAATAAAAACCCAAAAGATTAGATAGACAAACAAACAAACACATAAATGTGGAGAGAAGGGCAGTGCGCGCAGGAGCAAAGGTAAACAGCAGACAGACCTGAATCCTTATCTTTACAAGGTCGACCTCAGAACTTTGTTCAGTTTGTCTCGGTGACGGATAATGGAAGGAAGGGCAGGCAACTGGTCGACTTCTTTTAAATAAACAAATAAAAAATAAGATAAACTCTCAGGAATAGATAAATAATAACAAAAAAATTGTAAAGTGGAGAAAGCGAGAGCGCGCGAATGCACTCAAGCAAACACAAACAGCACAGCACGATGCGTATTTTTTTTAAATTGACAAAATAAATCAAAAATAAATCAAAAATAAAAATAAGTGGAAAAGGCGAGAGTGCGCGAGCACACAGGAGCAAAGACAAGCAGCGCAGCTTGATGCGTAGTAAAAAAAATAATAAATAGACAACTGGTCGACCTCATTAGAAATAAAAACCCAAAAGATTAGATAGACAAACAAACAAACACATAAATGTGGAGAGAAGGGCAGTGCGCGCAGGAGCAAAGGTAAACAGCAGACAGACCTGAATCCTTATCTTTACAAGGTCGACCTCAGAACTTTGTTCAGTTTGTCTCGGTGACGGATAATGGAAGGAAGGGCAGGCAACTGGTCGACTTCATTTAAATAAACAAAAAATAAGATAAACTCTCAGGAATAGATAAATAATAACAAAAAAATTGTAAAGTGGAGAAAGCGAGAGCGCGCGAATGCACTCAAGCAAACACAAACAGCACAGCACGATGCGTATTTTTTTTAAATTGACAAAATAAATCAAAAATAAATCAAAAATAAAATAAGTGGAAAAGGCGAGAGTGCGCGAGCACACAGGAGCAAAGACAAGCAGCGCAGCTTGATGCGTAGTAAAAAAAATAATAAATAGACAACTGGTCGACCTCATTAGAAATAAAAACCCAAAAGATTAGATAGACAAACAAACAAACACATAAATGTGGAGAGAAGGGCAGTGCGCGCAGGAGCAAAGGTAAACAGCAGACAGACCTGAATCCTTATCTTTACAAGGTCGACCTCAGAACTTTGTTCAGTTTGTCTCGGTGACGGATAATGGAAGGAAGGGCAGGCAACTGGTCGACTTCATTTAAATAAACAAATAAAAAATAAGATAAACTCTCAGGAATAGATAAATAATAACAAAAAAATTGTAAAGTGGAGAAAGCGAGAGCGCGCGAATGCACTCAAGCAAACACAAACAGCACAGCACGATGCGTATTTTTTTAAAAATTGACAAAACAAATCAAAAATAAATCAAAAATAAAAATAAGTGGAAAAGGCGAGAGTGCGCGAGCACACAGGAGCAAAGACAAGCAGCGCAGCTTGATGCGTAGTAAAAAAAATAATAAATAGACAACTGGTCGACCTCATTAGAAATAAAAACCCAAAAGATTAGATAGACAAACAAACAAACACATAAATGTGGAGAGAAGGGCAGTGCGCGCAGGAGCAAAGGTAAACAGCAGACAGACCTGAATCCTTATCTTTACAAGGTCGACCTCAGAACTTTGTTCAGTGTGTCTCGGTGACGGATAATGGAAGGAAGGGCAGGCAACTGGTCGACTTCATTTAAATAAACAAATAAAAAATAAGATAAACTCTCAGGAATAGATAAATAATAACAAAAAAATTGTAAAGTGGAGAAAGCGAGAGCGCGCGAATGCACTCAAGCAAACACAAACAGCACAGCACGATGCGTATTTTTTTTAAATTGACAAAATAAATCAAAAATAAATCAAAAATAAAAATAAGTGGAAAAGGCGAGAGTGCGCGAGCACACAGGAGCAAAGACAAGCAGCGCAGCTTGATGCGTAGTAAAAAAAATAATAAATAGACAACTGGTCGACCTCATTAGAAATAAAAACCCAAAAGATAAGATAGACAAACAAACAAACACATAAATGTGGAGAGAAGGGCAGTGCGCACAGGAGCAAAGGTAAACAGCAGACAGACCTGAATCCTTATCTTTACAAGGTCGACCTCAGAACTTTGTTCAGTTTGTCTCGGTGACGGATAATGGAAGGAAGGGCAGGCAACTGGTCGACTTCATTTAAATAAACAAATAAAAAATAAGATAAACTCTCAGGAATAGATAAATAATAACAAAAAAATTGTAAAGTGGAGAAAGCGAGAGCGCGCGAATGCACTCAAGCAAACACAAACAGCACAGCACGATGCTTTTTTTTTTAAATTGACAAAATAAATCAAAAATAAATAAAATAAGTGGAAAAGGCGAGAGTGCGCGAGCACACAGGAGCAAAGACAAGCAGCGCAGCTTGATGCGTAGTAAAAAAAATAATAAATAGACAACTGGTCGACCTCATTAGAAATAAAAACCCAAAAGATTAGATAGACAAACAAACAAACACATAAATGTGGAGAGAAGGGCAGTGCGCGCAGGAGCAAAGGTAAACAGCAGACAGACCTGAATCCTTATCTTTACAAGGTCGACCTCAGAACTTTGTTCAGTTTGTCTCGGTGACGGATAATGGAAGGAAGGGCAGGCAACTGGTCGACTTCATTTAAATAAACAAATAAAAAATAAGATAAACTCTCAGGAATAGATAAATAATAACAAAAAAATTGTAAAGTGGAGAAAGCGAGAGCGCGCGAATGCACTCAAGCAAACACAAACAGCACAGCACGATGCGTATTTTTTTTAAATTGACAAAATAAATCAAAAATAAATCAAAAATAAAAATAAGTGGAAAAGGCGAGAGTGCGCGAGCACACAGGAGCAAAGACAAGCAGCGCAGCTTGATGCGTAGTAAAAAAAATAATAAATAGACAACTGGTCGACCTCATTAGAAATAAAAACCCAAAAGATTAGATAGACAAACAAACAAACACATAAATGTGGAGAGAAGGGCAGTGCGCGCAGGAGCAAAGGTAAACAGCAGACAGACCTGAATCCTTATCTTTACAAGGTCGACCTCAGAACTTTGTTCAGTTTGTCTCGGTGACGGATATGGAAGGAAGGGCAGGCAACTGGTCGACTTCATTTAAATAAACAAATAAAAAATAAGATAAACTCTCAGGAATAGATAAATAATAACAAAAAAATTGTAAAGTGGAGAAAGCGAGAGCGCGCGAATGCACTCAAGCAAACACAAACAGCACAGCACGATGCGTATTTTTTTTAAATTGACAAAATAAATCAAAAATAAATCAAAAATAAAAATAAGTGGAAAAGGCGAGAGTGCGCGAGCACACAGGAGCAAAGACAAGCAGCGCAGCTTGATGCGTAGTAAAAAAAATAATAAATAGACAACTGGTCGACCTCATTAGAAATAAAAACCCAAAAGATTAGATAGACAAACAAACAAACACATAAATGTGGAGAGAAGGGCAGTGCGCGCAGGAGCAAAGGTAAACAGCAGACAGACCTGAATCCTTATCTTTACAAGGTCGACCTCAGAACTTTGTTCAGTTTGTCTCGGTGACGGATAATGGAAGGAAGGGCAGGCAACTGGTCGACTTCATTTAAATAAACAAATAAAAAATAAGATAAACTCTCAGGAATAGATAAATAATAACAAAAAAATTGTAAAGTGGAGAAAGCGAGAGCGTGCGAATGCACTCAAGCAAACACAAACAGCACAGCACGATGCGTATTTTTTTTAAATTGACAAAATAAATCAAAAATAAATCAAAAATAAAAATAAGTGGAAAAGGCGAGAGTGCGCGAGCACACAGGAGCAAAGACAAGCAGCGCAGCTTGATGCGTAGTAAAAAAAATAATAAATAGACAACTGGTCGACCTCATTAGAAATAAAAACCCAAAAGATTAGATAGACAAACAAACAAACACATAAATGTGGAGAGAAGGGCAGTGCGTGCAGGAGCAAAGGTAAACAGCAGACAGACCTGAATCCTTATCTTTACAAGGTCGACCTCAGAACTTTGTTCAGTTTGTCTCGGTGACGGATAATGGAAGGAAGGTCAGGCAACTGGTCGACTTCATTTAAATAAACAAATAAAAAATAAGATAAACTCTCAGGAATAGATAAATAATAACAAAAAAATTGTAAAGTGGAGAAAGCGAGAGCGCGCGAATGCACTCAAGCAAACACAAACAGCACAGCACGATGCGTATTTTTTTTAAATTGACAAAATAAATCAAAAATAAAAATAAGTGGAAAAGGCGAGAGTGCGCGAGCACACAGGAGCAAAGACAAGCAGCGCAGCTTGATGCGTAGTAAAAAAAATAATAAATAGACAACTGGTCGACCTCATTAGAAATAAAAACCCAAAAGATTAGATAGACAAACAAACAAACACATAAATGTGGAGAGAAGGGCAGTGCGCGCAGGAGCAAAGGTAAACAGCAGACAGACCTGAATCCTTATCTTTACAAGGTCGACCTCAGAACTTTGTTCAGTTTGTCTCGGTGACGGATAATGGAAGGAAGGGCAGGCAACTGGTCGACTTCATTTAAATAAACAAATAAAAAATAAGATAAACTCTCAGGAATAGATAAATAATAAAAAAATTGTAAAGTGGAGAAAGCGAGAGCGCGCGAATGCACTCAAGCAAACACAAACAGCACAGCACGATGCGTATTTTTTTAAATTGACAAAATAAATCAAAAATAAATCAAAAATAAAAATAAGTGGAAAAGGCGAGAGTGCGCGAGCACACAGGAGCAAAGACAAGCAGCGCAGCTTGATGCGTAGTAAAAAAAATAATAAATAGACAACTGGTCGACCTCATTAGAAATAAAAACCCAAAAGATTAGATAGACAAACAAACAAACACATAAATGTGGAGAGAAGGGCAGTGCGCGCAGGAGCAAAGGTAAACAGCAGACAGACCTGAATCCTTATCTTTACAAGGTCGACCTCAGAACTTTGTTCAGTTTGTCTCGGTGACGGATAATGGAAGGAAGGGCAGGCAACTGGTCGACTTCATTTAAATAAACAAATAAAAAATAAGATAAACTCTCAGGAATAGATAAATAATAACAAAAAAATTGTAAAGTGGAGAAAGCGAGAGCGCGCGAATGCACTCAAGCAAACACAAACAGCACAGCACGATGCGTATTTTTTTTAAATTGACAAAACAAATCAAAAATAAATCAAAAATAAAAATAAGTGGAAAAGGCGAGAGTGCGCGAGCACACAGGAGCAAAGACAAGCAGCGCAGCTTGATGCGTAGTAAAAAAAATAATAAATAGACAACTGGTCGACCTCATTAGAAATAAAAACCCAAAAGATTAGATAGACAAACAAACAAACACATAAATGTGGAGAGAAGGGCAGTGTGCGCAGGAGCAAAGGTAAACAGCAGACAGACCTGAATCCTTATCTTTACAAGGTCGACCTCAGAACTTTGTTCAGTTTGTCTCGGTGACGGATAATGGAAGGAAGGTCAGGCAACTGGTCGACTTCATTTAAATAAACAAATAAAAAATAAGATAAACTCTCAGGAATAGATAAATAATAACAAAAAAATTGTAAAGTGGAGAAAGCGAGAGCGCGCGAATGCACTCAAGCAAACACAAACAGCACAGCACGATGCGTATTTTTTTTAAAATTGACAAAACAAATCAAAAATAAATCAAAAATAAAAATAAGTGGAAAAGGCGAGAGTGCGCGAGCACACAGGAGCAAAGACAAGCAGCGCAGCTTGATGCGTAGTAAAAAAAATAATAAATAGACAACTGGTCGACCTCATTAGAAATAAAAACCCAAAAGATTAGATAGACAAACAAACAAACACATAAATGTGGAGAGAAGGGCAGTGCGGCAGGAGCAAAGGTAAACAGCAGACAGACCTGAATCCTTATCTTTACAAGGTCGACCTCAGAACTTTGTTCAGTTTGTCTCGGTGACGGATAATGGAAGGAAGGGCAGGCAACTGGTCGACTTCATTTAAATAAACAAAAAATAAGATAAACTCTCAGGAATAGATAAATAATAACAAAAAAATTGTAAAGTGGAGAAAGCGAGAGCGCGCGAATGCACTCAAGCAAACACAAACAGCACAGCACGATGCGTATTTTTTTTAAATTGACAAAATAAATCAAAAATAAATCAAAAATAAAAATAAGTGGAAAAGGCGAGAGTGCGCGAGCACACAGGAGCAAAGACAAGCAGCGCAGCTTGATGCGTAGTAAAAAAAATAATAAATAGACAACTGGTCGACCTCATTAGAAATAAAAACCCAAAAGATTAGATAGACAAACAAACAAACACATAAATGTGGAGAGAAGGGCAGTGCGCGCAGGAGCAAAGGTAAACAGCAGACAGACCTGAATCCTTATCTTTACAAGATCGACCTCAGAACTTTGTTCAGTTTGTCTCGGTGACGGATAATGGAAGGAAGGGCAGGCAACTGGTCGACTTCATTTAAATAAACAAATAAAAAATAAGATAAACTCTCAGGAATAGATAAATAATAACAAAAAAATTGTAAAGTGGAGAAAGCGAGAGCGCGCGAATGCACTCAAGCAAACACAAACAGCACAGCACGATGCGTATTTTTTTTAAAATTGACAAAATAAATCAAAAATAAATCAAAAATAAAAATAAGTGGAAAAGGCGAGAGTGCGCGAGCACACAGGAGCAAAGACAAGCAGCGCAGCTTGATGCGTAGTAAAAAAAATAATAAATAGACAACTGGTCGACCTCATTAGAAATAAAAACCCAAAAGATTAGATAGACAAACAAACAAACACATAAATGTGGAGAGAAGGGCAGTGCGCGCAGGAGCAAAGGTAAACAGCAGACAGACCTGAATCCTTATCTTTACAAGGTCGACCTCAGAACTTTGTTCAGTTTGTCTCGGTGACGGATAATGGAAGGAAGGGCAGGCAACTGGTCGACTTCATTTAAATAAACAAATAAAAAATAAGATAAACTCTCAGGAATAGATAAATAATAACAAAAAAATTGTAAAGTGGAGAAAGCGAGAGCGCGCGAATGCACTCAAGCAAACACAAACAGCACAGCACGATGCGTATTTTTTTTAAATTGACAAAATAAATCAAAAATAAATCAAAAATAAAAATAAGTGGAAAAGGCGAGAGTGCGCGAGCACACAGGAGCAAAGACAAGCAGCGCAGCTTGATGCGTAGTAAAAAAAATAATAAATAGACAACTGGTCGACCTCATTAGAAATAAAAACCCAAAAGATTAGATAGACAAACAAACAAACACATAAATGTGGAGAGAAGGGCAGTGTGCGCAGGAGCAAAGGTAAACAGCAGACAGACCTGAATCCTTATCTTTACAAGGTCGACCTCAGAACTTTGTTCAGTTTGTCTCGGTGACGGATAATGGAAGGAAGGGCAGGCAACTGGTCGACTTCATTTAAATAAACAAATAAAAAATAAGATAAACTCTCAGGAATAGATAAATAATAACAAAAAAATTGTAAAGTGGAGAAAGCGAGAGCGCGCGAATGCACTCAAGCAAACACAAACAGCACAGCACGATGCGTATTTTTTTTAAATTGACAAAATAAATCAAAATAAATCAAAAATAAAAATAAGTGGAAAAGGCGAGAGTGCGCGAGCACACAGGAGCAAAGACAAGCAGCGCAGCTTGATGCGTAGTAAAAAAAATAATAAATAGACAACTGGTCGACCTCATTAGAAATAAAAACCCAAAAGATAGATAGACAAACAAACAAACACATAAATGTGGAGAGAAGGGCAGTGCGCGCAGGAGCAAAGGTAAACAGCAGACAGACCTGAATCCTTATCTTTACAAGGTCGACCTCAGAACTTTGTTCAGTTTGTCTCGGTGACGGATAATGGAAGGAAGGGCAGGCAACTGGTCGACTTCATTTAAATAAACAAATAAAAAATAAGATAAACTCTCAGGAATAGATAAATAATAACAAAAAAATTGTAAAGTGGAGAAAGCGAGAGCGCGCGAATGCACTCAAGCAAACACAAACAGCACAGCACGATGCTTTTTTTTTTAAATTGACAAAATAAATCAAAAATTAAAAATAAGTGGAAAAGGCGAGAGTGCGCGAGCACACAGGAGCAAAGACAAGCAGCGCAGCTTGATGCGTAGTAAAAAAAATAATAAATAGACAACTGGTCGACCTCATTAGAAATAAAAACCCAAAAGATTAGATAGACAAACAAACAAACACATAAATGTGGAGAGAAGGGCAGTGCGCGCAGGAGCAAAGGTAAACAGCAGACAGACCTGAATCCTTATCTTTACAAGGTCGACCTCAGAACTTTGTTCAGTTTGTCTCGGTGACGGATAATGGAAGGAAGGGCAGGCAACTGGTCGACTTCATTTAAATAAACAAAAAATAAGATAAACTCTCAGGAATAGATAAATAATAACAAAAAAATTGTAAAGTGGAGAAAGCGAGAGCGCGCGAATGCACTCAAGCAAACACAAACAGCACAGCACGATGCGTATTTTTTTTAAATTGACAAAATAAATCAAAAATAAATCAAAAATAAAAATAAGTGGAAAAGGCGAGAGTGCGCGAGCACACAGGAGCAAAGACAAGCAGCGCAGCTTGATGCGTAGTAAAAAAAATAATAAATAGACAACTGGTCGACCTCATTAGAAATAAAAACCCAAAAGATTAGATAGACAAACAAACAAACACATAAATGTGGAGAGAAGGGCAGTGCGCACAGGAGCAAAGGTAAACAGCAGACAGACCTGAATCCTTATCTTTACAAGGTCGACCTCAGAACTTTGTTCAGTTTGTCTCGGTGACGGATAATGGAAGGAAGGGCAGGCAACTGGTCGACTTCATTTAAATAAACAAATAAAAAATAAGATAAACTCTCAGGAATAGATAAATAATAACAAAAAATTGTAAAGTGGAGAAAGCGAGAGCGCGCGAATGCACTCAAGCAAACACAAACAGCACAGCACGATGCGTATTTTTTTTAAAATTGACAAAATAAATCAAAAATAAATCAAAAATAAAAATAAGTGGAAAAGGCGAGAGTGCGCGAGCACACAGGAGCAAAGACAAGCAGCGCAGCTTGATGCGTAGTAAAAAAAATAATAAATAGACAACTGGTCGACCTCATTAGAAATAAAAACCCAAAAGATTAGATAGACAAACAAACAAACACATAAATGTGGAGAGAAGGGCAGTGCGCGCAGGAGCAAAGGTAAACAGCAGACAGACCTGAATCCTTATCTTTACAAGGTCGACCTCAGAACTTTTGTTCAGTTTGTCTCGGTGACGGATAATGGAAGGAAGGGCAGGCAACTGGTCGACTTCATTTAAATAAACAAATAAAAAATAAGATAAACTCTCAGGAATAGATAAATAATAACAAAAAAATTGTAAAGTGGAGAAAGCGAGAGCGCGCGAATGCACTCAAGCAAACACAAACAGCACAGCACGATGTGTATTTTTTTTAAATTGACAAAATAAATCAAAAATAAATCAAAAATAAAAATAAGTGGAAAAGGCGAGAGTGCGCGAGCACACAGGAGCAAAGACAAGCAGCGCAGCTTGATGCGTAGTAAAAAAAATAATAAATAGACAACTGGTCGACCTCATTAGAAATAAAAACCCAAAAGTTAAGATAGACAAACAAACAAACACATAAATGTGGAGAGAAGGGCAGTGCGTGCAGGAGCAAAGGTAAACAGCAGACAGACCTGAATCCTTATCTTTACAAGGTCGACTTCAGAACTTTGTTCAGTTTGTCTCGGTGACGGATAATGGAAGGAAGGTCAGGCAACTGGTCGACTTCATTTAAATAAACAAATAAAAAATAAGATAAACTCTCAGGAATAGATAAATAATAACAAAAAAATTGTAAAGTGGAGAAAGCGAGAGCGCGCGAATGCACTCAAGCAAACACAAATAGCACAGCACGATGCTTTTTTTTTTAAATTGACAAAATAAATCAAAAATAAAAATAAGTGGAAAAGGCGAGAGTGCGCGAGCACACAGGAGCAAAGACAAGCAGCGCAGCTTGATGCGTAGTAAAAAAAATAATAAATAGACAACTGGTCGACCTCATTAGAAATAAAAACCCAAAAGATTAGATAGACAAACAAACAAACACATAAATGTGGAGAGAAGGGCAGTGCGCGCAGGAGCAAAGGTAAACAGCAGACAGACCTGAATCCTTATCTTTACAAGGTCGACCTCAGAACTTTGTTCAGTTTGTCTCGGTGACGGATAATGGAAGGAAGGGCAGGCAACTGGTCGACTTCATTTAAATAAACAAAAAATAAGATAAACTCTCAGGAATAGATAAATAATAACAAAAAAATTGTAAAGTGGAGAAAGCGAGAGCGCGCGAATGCACTCAAGCAAACACAAACAGCACAGCACGATGCGTATTTTTTTAAATTGACAAAATAAATCAAAAATAAATCAAAAATAAAAATAAGTGGAAAAGGCGAGAGTGCGCGAGCACACAGGAGCAAAGACAAGCAGCGCAGCTTGATGCGTAGTAAAAAAAATGATAAATAGACAACTGGTCGACCTCATTAGAAATAAAAACCCAAAAGATTAGATAGACAAACAAACAAACACATAAATGTGGAGAGAAGGGCAGTGTGCGCAGGAGCAAAGGTAAACAGCAGACAGACCTGAATCCTTATCTTTACAAGGACGACTTCAGAACTTTATTAAGTTTGTCTCGGTGACGGATTATGGAAGGAAGGGCAGGCAACTGGTCGACTTCATTTAAATAAACAAATAAAAAATAAGATAAACTCTCAGGAATAGATAAATAATAACAAAAAAATTGTAAAGTGGAGAAAGCGAGAGCGCGCGAATGCACTCAAGCAAACACAAACAGCACAGCACGATGCGTATTTTTTTTAAAATTGACAAAATAAATCAAAAATAAATCAAAAATAAAAATAAGTGGAAAAGGCGAGAGTGCGCGAGCACACAGGAGCAAAGACAAGCAGCGCAGCTTGATGCGTAGTAAAAAAAATAATAAATAGACAACGGGTCGACCTCATTAGAAATAAAAACCCAAAAGATTAGATAGACAAACAAACAAACACATAAATATGGAGATAAGGGCAGTGCGCGCAGGAGCAAAGGTAAACAGCAGACAGACCTGAATCCTTATATTTACAAGGTCGACCTCAGAATTTTGTTCAGTTTGACTCGGTGACGGATAATGGAAGGAAGGGCAGGCAACTGGTCGACTTCATTTAAATAAACAAATAAAAAATAAGATAAACTCTCAGGAATAGATAAATAATAACAAAGAAATTGTAAAGTGGAGAAAGCGAGAGCGCGCGAATGCACTCAAGCAAACACAAACAGCACAGCACGTTGCGTATTTTTTTTAAAATTGACAAAATAAATCAAAAATAAATCAAAAACCAAAATAAGTGGAAAAGGCGAGAGTGCGCGAGCACACAGGAGCAAAGACAAGCAGCGCAGCTTGATGCGTAGTAAAAAAAATAATAAACAGACAACGGGTCGACCTCATTAGAAATAAAAACCCAAACGATTAGATAGACAAACAAACAAACACATAAATATGGAGAGAAGGGCAGTGCGCGCAGGAGCAAAGGTAAACAGCAGACAGACCTGAATCCTTATATTTACAAGGTCGACCTCAGAATTTTGTTCAGTTTGTCTCGGTGACGGATAATGGAAGGAAGGGCAGGCAACTGGTCGACTTCATTTAAATAAAGAAATAAAAAATAAGATAAACTCTCAGGAATAGATAAATAATAACAAAGAAATTGTAAAGTGGAGAAAGCGAGAGCGCGCGAATGCACTCAAGCAAACACAAACAGCACAGCACGTTGCGTATTTTTTTTAAAATTGACAAAATAAATCAAAAATAAATCAAAAATAAAAATAAGTGGAAAAGGCGAGAGTGCGCGAGCACACAGGAGCAAAGACAAGCAGCGCAGCTTGATGCGTAGTAAAAAAAATAATAAACAGACAACTGGTCGACCTCATTAGAAATAAAAACCCAAAAGATTAGATAGACAAACAAACAAACACATAAATGTGGAGAGAAGGGCAGTGCGCGCAGGAGCAAAGGTAAACAGCAGACAGACCTGAATCCTTATCTTTACAAGGTCGACCTCAGAACTTTGTTCAGTTGGTCTCGGTGACGGATAATGGAAGGAAGGGCAGGCAACTGGTCGACTTCATTTAAATAAAGAAATAAAAAATAAGATAAACTCTCAGGAATAGATAAATAATAACAAAAAAATTGTAAAGTGGAGAAAGCGAGAGCGCGCGAATGCACTCAAGCAAACACAAACAGCACAGCACGATGCGTATTTTTTTTTAAATTGACAAAATAAATCAAAAATAAATCAAAAATAAAAATAAGTGGAAAAGGCGAGAGTGCGCGAGCACACAGGAGCAAAGACAAGCAGCGCAGCTTGATGCGTAGTAAAAAAAATAATAAATAGACAACTGGTCGACCTCATTAGAAATAAAAACCCAAAAGATTAGATAGACAAACAAACAAACACATAAATGTGGAGAGAAGGGCAGTGCGCAGGAGCAAAGGTGAACAGCAGACAGACCTGAATCCTTATTTTACAAGGTCGACCTCAGAACTTTGTTCAGTTTGTTCGGTGACGGATAATGGAAGGAAGGGCAGGCAAATGGTCGACTTCATTTAAATAAACAAAAAATAAGATAAACTCTCAGGAATAGATAAATAATAACAAAAAAATTGTAAAGTGGAGAAAGCAAGAGCGCGCGAATGCACTCAAGCAAACACAAACAGCACAGCACGATGCGTATTTTTTTAAAATTGACAAAATAAATCAAAAATAAATCAAAAATAAAAATAAGTGGAAAAGGCGAGAGTGCGCGAGCACACAGGAGCAAAGACAAGCAGCACAGCTTGATGCGTAGTAAAAAAAATAATAAATAGACAACTGGTCGACCTCATTAGAAATAAAAACCCAAAAGATTAGATAGACAAACAAACAAACACAAAAATGTGGAGAGAAGGGCAGTGCCCGCAGGAGCAAAGGTAAACAGCAGACAGACCTGAATCCTTATCTTTACAAGGTCGACCTCAGAACTTTGTTCAGTTTGTCTCGGTGACGGATAATGGAAGGAAGTGCAGGCAACTGGTCGACTTCATTTAAATAAACAAATAAAATATAAGATAAACTCTCAGGAATAGATAAATAATAAGAAAAAAATTGTAAAGTGGAGAAAGCGAGAGCGCGCGAATGCACTCAAGCAAACACAAACAGCACAGCACGATGCGTATTGTTTTTTAAATTGACAAAATAAATCAAAAATAAAAATAAGTGGAAAAGGCGAGAGTGCGCGAGCACACAGGAGCAAAGACAAGCAGCGCAGCTTGATGCCTAGTAAAAAAAATAATAAATAGACAACTGGTCGACCTCATTAGAAATAAAAACCCAAAAGATTAGATAGACAAACAAACAAACACATAAATATGGAGAGAAGGGCAGTGCGCGCCGGAGCAAAGGTAAACAGCAGACAGACCTGAATCCTTATCTTTACAAGGTCGGCCTCAGAACTTTGTTCAGTTTGTCTCGGTGACGGATAATGGAAGGAAGGGCAGGCAACTGGTCGACTTCATTTAAATAAACAAAAAATAAGATAAACTCTCAGGAATAGATAAATAATAACAAAAAAATTGTAAAGTGGAGAAAGCGAGAGCGCGCGAATGCACTCAAGCAAACACAAACAGCACAGCACGATGCGTATTTTTTTTAAATTGACAAAATAAATCAAAAATAAATCAAAAATAAAAATAAGTGGAAAAGGCGAGAGTGCGCGAGCACACAGGAGCAAAGACTAGCAGCGCAGCTTGATGCGTAGTAAAAAAAATAATAAATAGACAACTGGTCGACCTCATTAGAAATAAAAACCCAAAAGATTAGATAGACAAACAAACAAACACATAAATGTGGAGAGAAGGGCAGTGCGCGCAGGAGCAAAGGTAAACAGCAGACAGACCTGAATCCTTATCTTTACAAGGTCGACCTCAGAACTTTGTTCAGTTGGTCTCGGTGATGGATAATGGAAGGAAGGGCAGGCAACTGGTCGACTTCATTTAAATAAAAAATAAAAAATAAGATAAACTCTCAGGAATAGATAAATAATAACAAAAAAATTGTAAAGTGCAGTAAGCGAGAGCGCGCGAATGCACTCAAGCAAACACAAACAGCACAGCACGATGCGTATTTTTTTTAAATTGACAAAATAAATCAAAATAAATCAAAAATAAGTGGAAAAGGCGATAGTGCGCGAGCACACAGGAGCAAAGACAAGCAGCGCAGCTTGATGCGTAGTAAAAAAAATAATAAATAGACAACTGGTCGACCTCATTAGAAATAAAAACCCAAAAGATTAGATAGACAAACAAACAAACACATAAATGTGGAGAGAAGGGCAGTGCGCGCAGGAGCAAAGGTAAACAGAAGACAGACCTGAATCCTTATCTTTACAAGGTCGACCTCAGAACTTTGTTCAGTTTGTCTCGGTGACGGATAATGGAAGGAAGGGCAGGCAACTGGTCGACTTCATTTAAATAAACAAATAAAAAATAAGATAAACTCTCAGGAATAGATAAATAATAACAAAAAAATTGTAAAGTGGAGAAAGCGAGAGCGCGCGAATGCACTCAAGCAAACACAAACAGCACAGCACGATGCGTATTTTTTTTAAATTGACAAAATAAATCATAAATAAATCAAAAATTAAAATAAGTGGAAAAGGCGAGAGTGCGCGAGCACACAGGAGCAAAGACAAGCAGCGCAGCTTGATGCATAGTAAAAAAAATAATAAATAGACAACTGGTCGACCTCATTAGAAATAAAAACCCAAAAGAATAGATAGACAAACAAACAAACACATAAATGTGGAGAGAAGGGCAGTGCGCGCAGGAGCAAAGGTAAACAGCAGACAGACCTGAATCCTTATCTTTACAAGGTCGACCTCAGAACTTTGTTCAGTTTGTCTCGGTGACGGATAATGGAAGGAAGGGCGGGCAACTGGTCGAATTCATTTAAATAAACAAATAAAAAATAAGATAAACTCTCAGGAATAGATAAATAATAAGAAAAAAATTGTAAAGTGGAGAAAGCGAGAGCGCGCGAATGCACTCAAGCAAACACAAACAGCACAGCACGATGCGTATTTTTTTTTAAATTGACAAAATAAATCAAAAATAAAAATAAGTGGAAAAGGCGAGAGTGCGCAAGCACACAGGAGCAAAGACAAGCATCGCAGTTTGATGCGTAGTAAAAAAAATAATAAATAGACAACTGGTCGACCTCATTAGAAATAAAAACCCAAAAGATTAGATAGGCAAACAAACAAACACATAAATGTGGAGAGAAGGGCAGTGCGCGCAGGAGCAAAGGTAAACAGCAGACAGACCTCAATCCTTATTTTACAAGGTCGACCTCAGAACTTTGTTCAGTGTGTTCGGTGACGGATAATGGAAGGAAGGGCAGGCAACTGGTCGACTTCATTTAAATAAACAAAAAATAAGATAAACTCTCAGGAATAGATAAATAATAACAAAAAAATTGTAAAGTGGAGAAAGCGAGAGCGCGCGAATGCACTCAAGCAAACACAAACAGCACAGCACGTTGCGTATTTTTTTTTAAATTGACAAAATAAATCAAAAATAAATCAAAAACAAAAATAAGTGGAAAAGGCGAGAGTGCGCGAGCACACAGGGGCAAAGACAAGCAGCGCAGCTTGATGCGTAGTAAAAAAAATAATAAATAGACAACTGGTCGACCTCATTAGAAATAAAAACCCAAAAGATTTGATAGACAAACAAACAAACACATAAATGTGGAGAGAAGGGCAGTGCGCACAGGAGCAAAGGTAAACAGCAGACAGACCTGAATCCTTATCTTTACAAGGTCGACCTCAGAACTTTGTTCAGTTGGTCTCGGTGACGGATAATGGAAGGAAGGGCAGGCAACTGGTCGACTTCATTTAAATAAACAAATAAAAAATAAGATAAACTCTCAGGAATAGATAAATAATAACAAAAAATTGTAAAGTGCAGAAAGCAAGAGCGCGCGAATGCACTCAAGCAAACACAAACAGCACAGCACGATGCGTATTTTTTTAAATTGACAAAATAAATCAAAAATAAATCAAAAATAAAAATTAGTGGAAAAGGCGAGAGTGCGCGAGCACACAGGAGCAAAGACAAGCAGCGCAGCTTGATGCGTAGTAAAAAAAATAATAAATAGACAACTGGTCGACCTCATTAGAAATAAACACCCAAAAGATTAGATAGACAAACAAACAAACACATAAATGTGGAGAGAAGGGCAGTGCGCGCAGGAGCAAAGGTAAACAGCAGACAGACCTGAATCCTTATCTTTACAATGTCGACCTCAGAACTTTGTTCAGTTTGTCTCGGTGACGGATAATGGAAGGAAGGGCAGGCAACTGGTCGACTTCATTTAAATAAACAAATAAAAAATAAGATAAACTCTCAGGAATAGATAAATAATAACAAAAAATTGTAAAGTGCAGAAAGCGAGAGCGCGCGAATGCACTCAAGCAAACACAAACAGCACAGCACGATGCGTATTTTTTTTTAAATTGACAAAATAAATAAAAAATAAAAATAAGTGGAAAAGGCGAGAGTGCGCGAGCACACAGGAGCAAAGACAAGCAGCGCAGCTTGATGCGTAGTAAAAAAAATAATAAATAGACAACTGGTCGACCTCATTAGAAATAAAAACCCAAAAGATTAGATAGACAAACAAACAAACACATAAATGTGGAGAGAAGGGCAGTGCGCGCAGGAGCAAAGGTAAACAGCAGACAGACCTGAATCCTTATCTTTACAAGGTCGACCTCAGAACTTTGTTCAGTTGGTCTCGGTGACGGATAATGGAAGGAAGGGCAGGCAACTGGTCGACTTCATTTAAATAAACAAATAAAAAATAAGATAAACTCTCAGGAATAGATAAATAATAACAAAAAAATTGTAAAGTGCAGAAAGCGAGAGCGCGCGAATGCACTCAAGCAAACACAAACAGCACAGCACGATGCGTATTTTTTTTAAATTGACAAAATAAATCAAAAATAAATCAAAAATAAAAATAAGTGGAAAAGGTGAGAGTGCGCGAGCACACAGGAGCAAATACAAGCAGCGCAGCTTGATGCGTAGTAAAAAAAATAATAAATAGACAACTGGTCGACCTCATTAGAAATAAAAACCCAAAAGAATAGATAGACAAACAAACACATAAATGTGGAGAGAAGGGCAGTGCGCGCAGGAGCAAAGGTAAACAGCAGACAGACCTGAATCCTTATCTTTACAAGGTCGACCTCAGAACTTTGTTCAGTTTGTCTCGGTGACGGATAATGGAAGGAAGTGCAGGCAACTGGTCGACTTCATTTAAATAAACATTTAAAAAAATGATAAACTCTCAGGAATAGATAAATAATAACAAAAAAATTGTAAAGTGGAGAAAGCGAGAGTGCGCGAATGCACTCAAGCAAACACAAACAGCACAGCTCGATGCGTATTTTATTTTTAAAATTGACAAAATAAATCAAAAATAAATCAAAAATAAAAATAAGTGGAAAAGGCGAGAGTGCGCGAGCACACAGGAGCAAAGACAAGCAGCGCAGCTTGATGCGTAGTAAAAAAAATAATAAATAGACAACTGGTCGACCTCATTAGAAATAAAAACCCAAAAGATTAGATAGACAAACAAACAAACACAAAAATGTGGAGAGAAGCGCAGTGCGCGCAGGATCAAAGGTAAACAGCAGACAGACCTGAATCCTTATCTTTACAAGGTCGACCTCAGAACTTTGTTCAGTTTGTCTCGGTGACGGATAATGGAAGGAAGTGCAGGCAACTGGTCGACTTCATTTAAATAAACAAATAAAAAATAAGATAAACTCTCAGGAATAGATAAATAATAAGAAAAAAATTGTAAAGTGGAGAAAGCGAGAGCGCGCGAATGCACTCAAGCAAACACAAACAGCACAGCACGATGCGTATTTTTTTTAAAAATTGACAAAATAAATCAAAAATAAAAATAAGTGGAAAAGGCGAGAGTGCGCGAGCACACAGGAGCAAAGACAAGCAGCGCAGCTTGATGCGTAGTAAAAGAAAATAATAAATAGACAACTGGTCGACCTCATTAGAAATAAAAACCCAAAAGATTAGATAGACAAACAAACAAACACATAAATGTGGAGAGAAGGGCAGTGCGCGCAGGAGCAAAGGTAAACAGCAGACACTGAATCCTTATCTTTACAAGGTCGACCTCAGAACTTTGTTCAGTTTGTCTCGGTGACGGATAATGGAAGGAAGGGCAGGCAACTGGTCGACTTCATTTAAATAAACAAATAAAAAATAAGATAAACTCTCAGGAATAGATAAATAATAACAAAAAATTGCAAAGTGGAGAAAGCGAGAGCGCGCGAATGCACTCAAGCAAACACAAACAGCACAGCACGATGCGTATTTTTTTTAAATTGACAAAATAAATCAAAAATAAATCAAAAATAAAAATAAGTGGAAAAGGTGAGAGTGCGCGAGCACACAGGAGCAAAGACAAGCAGCGCAGCTTGATGCGTAGTAAAAAAAATAATAAATAGACAACTGGTCGACCTCATTAGAAATAAAAACCCAAAAGATTAGATAGACAAACAAACAAACACATAAATGTGGAGAGAAGGGCAGTGCCCGCAGGAGCAAAGGTAAACAGCAGACAGACCTGAATCCTTATCTTTACAAGGTCGACCTCAGAACTTTGTTCAGTTTGTCTCGGTGACGGATAATGGAAGGAAGGGCAGGCAACTGGTCGACTTCATTTAAATAAACAAAAAATAAGATAAACACTCAGGAATAGATAAATAATAACAAAAAAATTGTAAAGTGGAGAAAGCGAGAGCGCGCGAATGCACTCAAGCAAACACAAACAGCACAGCACGATGCGTATTTTTTTTAAATTGACAAAATAAATCAAAAATAAAAATAAGTGGAAAAGGCGAGAGTGCGCGAGCACACAGGAGCAAAGACAAGCAGCGCAGCTTGATGCGTAGTAAAAAAAATAATAAATAGACAACTGGTCGACCTCATTAGAAATAAAAACCCAAAAGATTAGATAGACAAACAAACAAACACATAAATGTGGAGAGAAGGGCAGTGCGCGCAGGAGCAAAGGTAAACAGCAAACAGACCTGAATCCTTATCTTTACAAGGTCGACCTCAAAACTTTGTTCAGTTTGTCTCGGTGACGGATAATGGAAGGAAGGTCAGGCAACTGGTCGACTTCATTTAAATAAACAAATAAAAAATAAGATAAACTCTCAGGAATAGATAAATAATAACAAAAAAATTGTAAAGTGGAGAAAGCGAGAGCGCGCGACTGCACTCAAGCAAAAACAAACAGCACAGCACGATGCGTATTTTTTTTTAAAATTGACAAAATTAATCAAAAATAAATCAAAAATAAAAATAAGTGGAAAAGGCGAGAGTGCGCGAGCACACAGGAGCAAAGACAAGCAGCGCAGCTTGATGCGTAGTAAAAAAAAATAATAAATAGACAACGGGTCGACCTCATTAGAAATAAAAACCCAAAAGATTAGATAGACAAACAAACCAACACATAAATGTGGAGAGAAGGGCAGTGCGGGCCGGAGCAAAGGTAAACAGCAGACAGACCTGAATCCTTATCTTTACAAGGTCGGCCTCAGAACTTTGTTCAGTTTGTCTCGGTGACGGATAATGGAAGGAAGGGCAGGCAACTGGTCGACTTCCTTTAAATAAACAAAAAATAAGATAAACTCTCAGGAATAGATAAATAATAACAAAAAAATTGTAAAGTGGAGAAAGCGAGAGCGCGCGAATGCACTCAAGCAAACACAAACAGCACAGCACGATGCGTATTTTTTTTAAATTGACAAAATAAATCAAAAATAAATCAAAAATAAAAATAAGTGGAAAAGGCGAGAGTGCGCGAGCACACAGGAGCAAAGACTAGCAGCGCAGCTTGATGCGTAGTAACAAAAATAATAAATAGACAACTGGTCGACCTCATTAGAAATAAAAACCCAAAAGATTAGATAGACAAACAAACAAACACATAAATGTGGAGAGAAGGGCAGTGCGCGCAGGAGCAAAGGTAAACAGCAAACAGACCTGAATCCTTATCTTTACAAGATCGACCTCAAAACTTTGTTCAGTTTGTCTCGGTGACGGATAATGGAAGGAAGGGCAGGCAACTGGTCGACTTCATTTAAATAAACAAATAAAAAATAAGATAAACTCTCAGGAATAGATAAATAATAACAAAAAAATTGTAAAGTGGAGAAAGCGAGAGCGCGCGAATGCACTCAAGAAAACACAAACAGCACAGCACGATGCGTATTTTTTTAAAATTGACAAAATAAATCAAAAATAAGTGGAAAAGGCGAGAGTGCGCGAGCACACAGGAGCAAAGACAAGCAGCGCAGCTTGATGCGTAGTAAAAAAAATAATAAATAGACAACTGGTCGACCTCATTAGAAATAAAAACCCAAAAGATTAGATAGACAAACAAACAAACACATAAATGTGGAGAGAAGGGCAGTGCGCGCAGGAGCAAAGGTAAACAGCAGACAGACCTGAATCCTTATCTTTACAAGGTCGACCTCAGAACTTTGTTCATTTGGTCTCGGTGATGGATAATGGAAGGAAGGGCAGGCAACTGGTCGACTTCATTTAAATAAAAAAATAAAAAATAAGATAAACTCTCAGGAATAGATAAATAATAACAAAAAAATTGTAAAGTGCAGTAAGCGAGAGCGCGCGAATGCACTCAAGCAAACACAAACAGCACAGCACGATGCGTATTTTTTTTAAATTGACAAAATAAATCAAAAATAAATCAAAAATAAAAATAAGTGGAAAAGGCGATAGTGCGCGAGCACACAGGAGCAAAGACAAGCAGCGCAGCTTGATGCGTAGTAAAAAAAATAATAAATAGACAACTGGTCGACCTCATTAGAAATAAAAACCCAAAAGATTAGATAGACAAACAAACAAACACATAAATGTGGAGAGAAGGGCAGTGCGCGCAGGAGCAAAGGTAAACAGAAGACAGACCTGAATCCTTATCTTTACAAGGTCGACCTCAGAACTTTGTTCAGTTTGTCTCGGTGACGGATAATGGAAGGAAGGGCAGGCAACTGGTCGACTTCATTTAAATAAACAAATAAAAAATAAGATAAACTCTCAGGAATAGATAAATAATAACAAAAAAATTGTAAAGTGGAGAAAGCGAGAGCGCGCGAATGCACTCAAGCAAACACAAACAGCACAGCACGATGCGTATTTTTTTTTAAATTGACAAAATAAATCATAAATAAATCAAAAATTAAAATAAGTGGAAAAGGCGAGAGTGCGCGAGCACACAGGAGCAAAGACAAGCAGCGCAGCTTGATGCATAGTAAAAAAAATAATAAATAGACAACTGGTCGACCTCATTAGAAATAAAAACCCAAAAGAATAGATAGACAAACAAACAAACACATAAATGTGGAGAGAAGGGCAGTGCGCGCAGGAGCAAAGGTAAACAGCAGACAGACCTGAATCCTTATCTTTACAAGGTCGACCTCAGAACTTTGTTCAGTTTGTCTCGGTGACGGATAATGGAAGGAAGGGCGGGCAACTGGTCGAATTCATTTAAATAAACAAATAAAAAATAAGATAAACTCTCAGGAATAGATAAATAATAAGAAAAAAATTGTAAAGTGGAGAAAGCGAGAGCGCGCGAATGCACTCAAGCAAACACAAACAGCACAGCACGATGCGTATTTTTTTTTAAATTGACAAAATAAATCAAAAATAAAAATAAGTGGAAAAGGCGAGAGTGCGCGAGCACACAGGAGCAAAGACAAGCATCGCAGTTTGATGCGTAGTAAAAAAAATAATAAATAGACAACTGGTCGACCTCATTAGAAATAAAAACCCAAAAGATTAGATAGGCAAACAAACAAACACATAAATGTGGAGAGAAGGGCAGTGCGCGCAGGAGCAAAGGTAAACAGCAGACAGACCTCAATCCTTATTTTACAAGGTCGACCTCAGAACTTTGTTCAGTGTGTTCGGTGACGGATAATGGAAGGAAGGGCAGGCAACTGGTCGACTTCATTTAAATAAACAAAAAATAAGATAAACTCTCAGGAATAGATAAATAATAACAAAAAAATTGTAAAGTGGAGAAAGCGAGAGCGCGCGAATGCACTCAAGCAAACACAAACAGCACAGCACGTTGCGTATTTTTTTTTAAATTGACAAAATAAATCAAAAATAAATCAAAAACAAAAATAAGTGGAAAAGGCGAGAGTGCGCGAGCACACAGGAGCAAAGACAAGCAGCGCAGCTTGATGCGTAGTAAAAAAAATAATAAATAGACAACTGGTCGACCTCATTAGAAATAAAAACCCAAAAGATTTGATAGACAAACAAACAAACACATAAATGTGGAGAGAAGGGCAGTGCGCACAGGAGCAAAGGTAAACAGCAGACAGACCTGAATCCTTATCTTTACAAGGTCGACCTCAGAACTTTGTTCAGTTTGTCTCGGTGACGGATAATGGAAGGAAGGGCAGGCAACTGGTCGACTTCATTTAAATAAACAAATAAAAAATAAGATAAACTCTCAGGAATAGATAAATAATAACAAAAAATTGTAAAGTGCAGAAAGCAAGAGCGCGCGAATGCACTCAAGCAAACACAAACAGCACAGCACGATGCGTATTTTTTTAAATTGACAAAATAAATCAAAAATAAATCAAAAATAAAAATTAGTGGAAAAGGCGAGAGTGCGCGAGCACACAGGAGCAAAGACAAGCAGCGCAGCTTGATGCGTAGTAAAAAAAATAATAAATAGACAACTGGTCGACCTCATTAGAAATAAACACCCAAAAGATTAGATAGACAAACAAACAAACACATAAATGTGGAGAGAAGGGCAGTGCGCGCAGGAGCAAAGGTAAACAGCAGACAGACCTGAATCCTTATCTTTACAATGTCGACCTCAGAACTTTGTTCAGTTTGTCTCGGTGACGGATTATGGAAGGAAGGGCAGGCAACTGGTCGACTTCATTTAAATAAACAAATAAAAAATAAGATAAACTCTCAGGAATAGATAAATAATAACAAAAAATTGTAAAGTGCAGAAAGCGAGAGCGCGCGAATGCACTCAAGCAAACACAAACAGCACAGCACGATGCGTATTTTTTTTTAAATTGACAAAATAAATAAAAAATAAAAATAAGTGGAAAAGGCGAGAGTGCGCGAGCACACAGGAGCAAAGACAAGCAGCGCAGCTTGATGCGTAGTAAAAAAAATAATAAATAGACAACTGGTCGACCTCATTAGAAATAAAAACCCAAAAGATTAGATAGACAAACAAACAAACACATAAATGTGGAGAGAAGGGCAGTGCGCGCAGGAGCAAAGGTAAACAGCAGACAGACCTGAATCCTTATCTTTACAAGGTCGACCTCAGAACATTGTTCAGTTGGTCTCGGTGACGGATAATGGAAGGAAGGGCAGGCAACTGGTCGACTTCATTTAAATAAACAAATAAAAAATAAGATAAACTCTCAGGAATAGATAAATAATAACAAAAAAATTGTAAAGTGCAGAAAGCGAGAGCGCGCGAATGCACTCAAGCAAACACAAACAGCACAGCACGATGCGTATTTTTTTTAAATTGACAAAATAAATCAAAAATAAAAATAAGTGGAAAAGGTGAGAGTGCGCGAGCACACAGGAGCAAATACAAGCAGCGCAGCTTGATGCGTAGTAAAAAAAATACTAAATAGACAACTGGTCGACCTCATTAGAAATAAAAACCCAAAAGAATAGATAGACAAACAAACACATAAATGTGGAGAGAAGGGCAGTGCGCGCAGGAGCAAAGGTAAACAGCAGACAGACCTGAATCCTTATCTTTACAAGGTCGACCTCAGAACTTTGTTCAGTTTGTCTCGGTGACGGATAATGGAAGGAAGGGCAGGCAACTGGTCGACTTCATTTAAATAAACAAAAAATAAGATAAACTCTCAGGAATAGATAAATAATAACAAAAAAATTGTAAAGTGGAGAAAGCGAGAGCGCGCGAATGCACTCAAGCAAACACAAACAGCACAGCACGATGCGTATTTTTTTAAATTGACAAAATAAATCAAAAATAAATCAAAAATAAAAATAAGTGGAAAAGGCGAGAGTGCGCGAGCACACAGGAGCAAAGACAAGCAGCGCAGCTTGATGCGTAGTAAAAAAAATGATAAATAGACAACTGGTCGACCTCATTAGAAATAAAAACCCAAAAGATTAGATAGACAAACAAACAAACACATAAATGTGGAGAGAAGGGCAGTGTGCGCAGGAGCAAAGGTAAACAGCAGACAGACCTGAATCCTTATCA
>NW_025957600.1:0-37570 GCF_023159225.1 Perognathus longimembris pacificus
CCAAAAGATTAGATAGACAAACAAACAAACACATAAATGTGGAGAGAAGTGCAGTGTGCGCAGGAGCAAAGGTAAACAGCAGACAGACCTGAATCCTTATCTTTACAAGGTCGACCTCAGAACTTTGTTTAGTTTGTCTCGGTGACGGATAATGGAAGGAAGGGCAGGCAACTGGTCGACTTCATTTAAATAAACAAATAAAAAATAAGATAAACTCTCAGGAATAGATAAATAATAACAAAAATATTGTAAAGTGGAGAAAGCGAGAGCGCGCGAATGCACTCAAGCAAACACAAACAGCACAGCACGATGCGTATTTTTTTTTAAAATTGACAAAATAAATCAAAAATAAATCAAAAATAAAAATAAGTGGAAAAGGCGAGAGTGCGCGAGCACAGAGGAGCAAAGACAAGCAGCGCAGCTTGATGCGTAGTAAAAAAATAATAAATAGAAAACTGGTCGACCTCATTAGAAATAAATACCAAAAGATTAGATAGACAAACAAACAAACACATAAATGTGGAGAGAAGGGCAGTGCGCGCAGGAGCAAAGGTAAACAGCTGACAGACCTGAATCCTTATCTTTACAAGGTCGACCTCAGAACTTTGTTCAGTTTGTCTCGGTGACGGATAATGGAAGGAAGGGCAGGCAACTGGTCGACTTCATTTAAATAAACAAATAAAAAATAAGATAAAGTCTCAGGAATAGATAAATAATAAAAAAAAAATTGTAAAGTGGAGAAAGCGAGAGCGCGCGAATGCACTCAAGCAAACACAAACAGCACAGCACGATGCGTATTTTTTTAAAAATTGAAAGAATAAATCAAAATAAATCAAAAATAAATATAAGTGGAAAAGGCGAGAGGTGCGCGAGCACACAGGAGCAAAGACAAGCAGCGCAGCTTGATGAGTAGTAAAAAAAATAATAAATAGACAACTGGTCGACCTCATTAGAATAAAAACCCAAAAGATTAGATAGACAAACAAACAAACACATAAATGTGGAGATGGGCAGTGCGCGCAGGAGCAAAGGTAAACAGCAGACAGACATGAATCCTTATCTTTACAAGGTCGACCTCAGAACTTTGTTCAGTTGTCTCGGTGACGGATAATGGAAGGAAGGGCAGGCAACTGGTCGACTTCATTTAAATAAACAAATAAAAAATAAGATAAACTCTCAGGAATAGATAAATAATAACAAAAATTGTAAAGTGGAGAAAGCGAGAGCGCTGCGAATGCACTCAAGCAAACACAAACAGCACAGCACGATGCGTATTTTTTTTAAAATTCACAAAATAAATCAAAAATAAAAATAAGTGGAACAGGCGAGAGTGCGCGAGCACACAGGAGCAAAGACAAGCAGCGCAGCTTGATGCGTAGTAAAAAAAATAATAAATAGACAACTGGTCGACCTCATTAGAAATAAAAACCCAAAAGATTAGATAGACAAACAAACAAACACATAAATGTGGAGATGGGCAGTGCGCGCAGGAGCAAAGGTAAACAGCAGACAGACCTGAATCCTTATCTTACAAGGTCGACCTCAGAACTTTGTTCAGTTTGTCTCAGTGACGGATCATGGAAGGAAGGGCAGGCAACTGGTCGACTTCATTTAAATAAACAAATAAAAAATAAGATAAACTCTCAGAAATAGATAAATAATAACAAAAAAATTGTAAAGTGGAGAAAGCGAGAGCGCGCAAATGCACTCACGCAAATACAAACAGCACAGCATGATGCGTATTTTTTTTTAAAATTGACAAAAGAAATCAAAAATAAATCAAAAATAAAAATAAGTGGAAAAGGCGAGAGTGCGCGAGCACACAGGAGCAAAGACAAGCAGCGCAGCTTGATGCGTAGTAAAAAAAAATAATAAATAGACAACTGGTCGACCTCATTAGAAATAAAAACCCAAAAGATTAGATAGACAAACAAACAAACACATAAATGTGGAGAGAAGGGCAGGGCGCGCAGGAGCAAAGGTAAACAGCAGACAGACCTGAATCCTTATCTTTACAAGGTCGACCTCAGAACTTTGTTCAGTTTGTCTCGGTGACGGATAATGGAAGGAAGGGCAGGCAACTGGTCGACTTCATTTAAATAAACAAATAAAAAATAAGATAAACTCTCAGGAAAAGATAAATAATAACAAATATATTGTAAAGTGGAGAAAGCGAGAGCGCGCGAATGCACTCAAGCAAACACAAACACCACAGCACGATGCGTATTTTTTTTTAAAATTGACAAAATAAATCAAAAATAAATCAAAAATAAAAATAAGTGGAAAAGGCGAGAGTGCGCGAGCACACAGGAGCAAAGACAAGCAGCGCAGCTTGATGCGTAGTAAAAAAAATAATAAATAGACAACTGGTCGACCTCATTAGATATAAAAACCCAAAAGATTAGATAGACAAACAAACAAACACATAAATGTGGAGAGAAGGGCAGTGCGCGCAGGAGCAAAGGTAAACAGCAGACAGACCTGAATCCTTATCTTTACAAGGTCGACCTCAGAACTTTGTTCAGTTTGTCTCGGTGACGGATAATGGAAGGAAGGGCAGGCAACTGGTCGACTTCATTTAAATAAACAAATAAAAATAAGATAAACTCTCAGGAATAGATAAATAATAACAAAAAAATTGTAAAGTGGAGAAAGCGAGAGCGCGCGAATGCACTCAAGCAAACACAAACAGCACAGCATGATGCGTATTTTTTTTTAAATTGACAAAATAAATCAAAAATAAATCAAAAATAAAAATAAGTGGAAAAGGCGAGAGTGCGCGAACACACAGGAGCAAAGACAAGCAGTGCAGCTTGATGCGTAGTAACAAAAATAATAAATAGACAACTGGTCGACCTCATTAGAAATAAAAACCCAAAAGATTAGATAGACAAACAAACAAACACATAATTGTGGAGAGAAGGGCAGTGCGCGCAGGAGCAAAGGTAAACAGCAGACAGACCTGAATCCTTATCTTTACAAGGTCGACCTCAGAACTTTGTTCAGTTTGTCTTGGTGACGGATAATGGAAGGAAGGGCCGGCAACTGGTCGACTTCATTTAAATAAACAAATAAAAAATAAGATAAACTCTCAGGAATAGATAAATAATAAAAAAAAATTGTAAAGTGGAGAAAGCAAGAGCGCGCGAATGCACTCAAGCAAACACAAACAGCACAGCACGATGCGTATTTTTTTAAATTGACAAAATAAATAAAAAATAAATCAAAAATAAAAATAACTGGAAAAGGCGAGAGTGCGAGAGCACACAGGAGCAAAGACAAGCAGTGCAGCTTGATGCGTAGTAAAAAAAATAAAAAATAGACAACTGGTCGACCTCATTAGAAATAAAAACCCAAAAGATTAGATAGACAAACAAACAAACACATAAATGTGGAGAGAAGGACAGGGCGCGCAGGAGCAAAGGTAACCAGCAGACAGACCTGAATCCTTATCTTTACAAGGTCGACCTCAGAACTTTGTTCAGTTTGTCTCGGTGACGGATAATGGAAGGAAGGGCAGGCAACTGGTTTACTTCATTTAAATAAACAAATAAAAAATAAGATAAACTCTCAGGAATAGATAAATAATAACAAAAAAATTGTAAAGTGGAGAAAGCGAGAGCGAGCGAATGCACTCAAGCAAACACAAACAGCACAGCACGATGCGTATTTTTTTTAAATTGACAAAAAAATCAAAAATAAATCAAAAATAAAAATAAGTGGAAAAGACGAGAGTGCGCGAGCACACAGGAGCAAAGACAAGCAGCGCAGCTTGATGCGTAGTAAAAAAAATAATAAATAGACAACTGGTCGACCCCATTAGAAATAAATGCCCAAAAGATTAGATAGACGAACAAACAAACACATAAATGTGGAGAGAAGGGCAGTGCGCGCAGGAGCAAAGGTAACCAGCAGACAGACCTGAATCCTTATCTTTACAAGGTCGACCTCAGATCTTTGTTCAGTTTGTATCGGTGACGGATAATGGAAGGAAGGGCAGGCAACTGGTCGACTTCATTTAAATAAACAAATAAAAAATAAGATAAACTCTCAGGAAAAGATAAATAATAACAAAAAAATTGTAAAGTGGAGAAAGCGAGAGCGCGCGAATGCACTCAAGCAAACACAAACAGCACAGCACGATGCGTATTTTTTTTTAAATTGACAAAATAAATCAAAAATAAATCAAAAATAAAAATAAGTGGAAAACGCGAGAGTGCGCGAGCACACAGGAGCAAAGACAAGCAGCGCAGCTTGATGCGTAGTAAAAAAAATAATAAATAGACAACTGGTTGACCTCATTAGAAATAAAAACCCAAAAGATTAGATAGACAAACAAACAAACACATAAATGTGGAGAGAAGGGCAGTGCGGGCAGGAGCAAAGGTAAACAGCAGACAGAATCCTTATCTTTACAAGGTCGACCTCAGAACTTTGTTCATTTTGTCTCGGTGACGGATAATGGAAGGAAGGGCAGGCAACTGGTCGACTTCATTTAAATAAACAAATAAAAAATAAGATAAACTCTCAGGAATAGATAAATAATAACAAAAACATTGTAAAGTGGAGAAAGCGAGAGCGCGCGAATGCACTCAAGCAAACACAAACAGCACAGCACGATGCGTATTTTTTTTAAATTGACAGAATAAATCAAAAATAAATCAAAAATAAAAATAAGTGGAAAACGCGAGAGTGCGCGAGCACACAGGAGCAAAGACAAGCAGCGCAGCTTGATGCGTAGTAAAAAAAAAATAAATAGACAACTGGTCGACCTCGTTAGAAATAAAAACCCAAAAGATTAGATAGACAAACAAACAAACACATAAATGTGGAGAGAAGGGCAGTGCGCGCAGGAGCAAAGGTAAACAGCAGACAGACCTGAATCCTTATCTTTACAAGGTCGACCTCAGAAATTTGTTCAGTTTGTCTCGGTGACGGATAATGGAAGGAAGGGCAGGCAACTGGTCGACTTCATTTAAATAAACAAATAAAAAATAAGATAAACTCTCAGGAATAGATAAATAATAACAAAAACATTGTAAAGTGGAGAAAGCGAGAGCGCGCGAATGCACTCAAGCAAACACAAAGAGCACAGCACGATGCGTATTTTTTTTTAAATTGACAAAATAAATCAAAAATAAATCAAAAATAAAAATAAGTGGAACAGGCGAGAGTGCGCGAGCACACAGGAGCAAAGACAAGCAGCGCAGCTTGATGCGTAGTAAAAAAAATAATTAATAGACAACTGGTCGACCTCATTAGAAATAAAAACCCAAAAGATTAGATAGACAAACAAACAAACACATAAATGTGGAGAGAAGGGCAGTGCGGGCAGGAGCAAATGTAAACAGCAGACAGACCTGAATCCTTATCTTTACAAGGTCGACTTCAGAACTTTGTTCAGTTTGTCTCGGTGACGGATAATGGAAGGAAGGGCAGGCAACTGGTCGACTTCATTTAAATAAACAAATAAAAAATAAGATAAACTCTCAGGAATAGATAAATAATAACAAAAAAATTGTAAAGTGGAGAAAGCGAGAGCGCGCGAATGCACGCAAGAAAACACAAACAGCACATCACGATGCGTATATTTTTTTAAATTGACAAAATAAATAAAAAATAAATAAAAAATAAAAATAAGTGGAAAAGGCGAGAGTGCGCGAGCACACAGGAGCAAAGACAAGCAGCGCAGCTTGATGCGTAGTAAAAAAAATAATAAATAGACTACTGGTCGACCTCATTTGAAATAAAAACCCAAAAGATTAGATAGACAAACAAACAAACACATAAATGTGGAGAGAAGGGCAGTGCGCGCAGGAGCAAAGGTAAACAGCAGACAGACCTGAATACTTATCTTTACAAGGTCGACAGCAGAACTTTGTTCAGTTTGTCTCGGTGACGGATAATGGAAGGAAGGGCAGGCAACTGGTCGACTTCATTTAAATAAACAAATAAAAAATAAGATAAACTCTCAGGAATAGATAAATAATAACAAAAAAATTGTAAAGTGGAGAAAGCGAGAGCGAGCGAATGCACTCAAGCAAACACAAACAGCACAGCACGATGCGTATTTTTTTTAAATTGACAAAAAAATCAAAAATAAATCAAAAATAAAAATAAGTGGAAAAGACGAGAGTGCGCGAGCACACAGGAGCAAAGACAAGCAGCGCAGCTTGATGCGTAGTAAAAAAAATAATAAATAGACAACTGGTCGACCCATTAGAAATAAATGCCCAAAAGATTAGATAGACGAACAAACAAACACATAAATGTGGAGAGAAGGGCAGTGCCCGCAGGAGCAAAGGTAACCAGCAGACAGACCTGAATCCTTATCTTTACAAGGTCGACCTCAGATCTTTGTTCAGTTTGTATCGGTGACGGATAATGGAAGGAAGGGCAGGCAACTGGTCGACTTCATTTAAATAAACAAATAAAAAATAAGATAAACTCTCAGGAAAAGATAAATAATAACAAAAAAATTGTAAAGTGGAGAAAGCGAGAGCGCGCGAATGCACTCAAGCAAACAAAAACAGCACAGCACGATGCGTATTTTTTTTTAAATTGACAAAATAAATCAAAAATAAATAAAAAATAAAAATAAGTGGAAAACGCGAGAGTGCGCGAGCACACAGGAGCAAAGACAAGCAGCGCAGCTTGATGCGTAGTAAAAAAAATAATAAATAGACAACTGGTCGACCTCATTAGAAATAAAACCCCAAAAGATTAGATAGACAAACAAACAAACACATAAATGTGGAGAGAAGGGCAGTGCGGGCAGGAGCAAAGGTAAACAGCAGACAGACCTGAATCCTTATCTTTACAAGGTCGACCTCAGAACTTTGTTCATTTTGTCTCGGTGACGGATAATGGAAGGAAGGGCAGGCAACTTGTCGACTTCATTTAAATAAACAAATAAAAAATAAGATAAACTCTCAGGAATAGATAAATAATAACAAAAACATTGTAAAGTGGAGAAAGCGAGAGCGCGCGAATGCACTCAAGCAAACACAAACAGCACAGCACGATGCGTATTTTTTTTTAAATTGACAAAATAAATCAAAAATAAATCAAAAATAAAAATAAGTGGAACAGGCGAGAGTGCGCGAGCACACAGGAGCAAAGACAAGCAGCGCAGCTTGATGCGTAGTAAAAAAAATAATTAATAGAAAACTGGTCGACCTCATTAGAAATAAAAACCCAAAAGATTAGATAGACAAACAAACAAACACATAAATGTGGAGAGAAGGGCAGTGCGGGCAGGAGCAAATGTAAACAGCAGACAGACCTGAATACTTATCTTTACAAGGTCGACCTCAGAACTTTGTTCAGTTTGTCTCGGTGACGGATAATGGAAGGAAGGGCAGGCAACTGGTCGACTTTATTTAAATCAACAAATAAAAAATAAGATAAACTCTCACGAATAGATAAATAATAACAAAAAAATTGTAAAGTGGAGAAAGCGAGAGCGCGCGAATGCACTCAAGCAAACACAAACAGCACAGCACGATGAGTATATTTTTTTAAATTGACAAAATAAATAAAAAATAAATAAAAATAAAAATAAGTGTAAAAGGCGAGAGTGCGCGAGCACACAGGAGCAAAGACAAGCAGCGCAGCTTGATGCGTAGTAAAAAAAATAGTAAATAGACTACTGGTCGACCTCATTAGAAATAAAAACCCAAAAGATTAGATAGACAAACAAACAAACACATAAATGTGGAGAGAAGGGCAGTGCGCGCAGGAGCAAAGGTAAACAGCAGACAGACCTGAATCCTTATCTTTACAAGGTCGACCTCAGAACTTTGTTCAGTTTGTCTCGGGGACGGATAATGGAAGGAAGGGCAGGCAACTGGTCGACTTCATTTAAATAAACAAATAAAAAATAAGATAAACTCTCAGGAATAGATAAATAATAACAAAAAAATTGTAAAGTGGAGAAAGCGAGAGCGCGCGAATGCACGCAAGGAAACACAAACAGCACATCACGATGCGTATATTTTTTTAAATTGACAAAATAAATAAAAAATAAATAAAAAATAAAAATAAGTGGAAAAGGCGAGAGTGCGCGAGCACACAGGAGCAAAGACAAGCAGCGCAGCTTGATGCGTAGTAAAAAAAATAGTAAATAGACTACTGGTCGACCTCATTAGAAATAAAAACCCAAAAGATTAGATAGACAAACAAACAAACACATAAATGTGGAGAGAAGGGCAGTGCGCGCAGGAGCAAAGGTAAACAGCAGACAGACCTGAATACTTATCTTTACAAGGTCGACAGCAGAACTTTGTTCAGTTTGTCTCGGTGACGGATAATGGAAGGAAGGGCAGGCAACTGGTCGACTTCATTTAAATAAACAAATAAAAAATAAGATAAACTCTCAGGAATAGATAAATAATAACAAAAAAATTGTAAAGTGGAGAAAGCGAGAGCGGGCGAATGCACTCAAGCAAACACAAACAGCACAGCACAATGCGTATATTTTTTTAAATTGACAAAATAAATAAAAAATAAATAAAAAATAAAAATAAGTGGAAAAGGCGAGAGTGCGCGAGCACACAGCAGCAAAGACAAGCAGCGCAGCTTGATGCGTAGTAAAAAAAATAATAAATAGACAACTGGTCGACCTCATTAGAAATAAAAACCCAAAAGATTAGATAGACAAACAAACAAACACATAAATGTGGAGAGAAGGGCAGGGCGCGCAGGAGCAAACGTAACAAGCAGACAGACCTGAATCCTTATCTTTACAAGGTCGACCTCAGAACTTTGTTCAGTTTGTCTCGGTGACGGATAATGGAAGGAAGGGCAGGCAACTGGTCGACTTCATTTAAATAAACAAATAAAAAATAAGATAAACTCTCAGGAATAGATAAATAATAACAAAAAAATTGTAAAGTGGTGAAAGCGAGAGCGCGCGAATGCACTCAAGCAAACACAAACAGCACAGCACGATGCGTATTTTTTTTTAAATTGACAAAATAAATCAAAAATAAATAAAAAATAAAAATAAGTGGAAAAGGCGAGAGTGCGCGAGCACACAGGAGCAAAGACAAGCAGCGCAGCTTGATGCGTAGTAAAAAAAATAATAAATAGACAACTGGTTGACCTCATTAGAAATAAAAACCCAAAAGATTAGATAGACAAACAAACAAACACATAAATGTGGAGAGAAGGGCAGTGCGCGCAGGAGCAAAGGTAAACAGCAGACAGACCTGAATACTTATCTTTACAAGGTCGACAGCAGAACTTTGTTCAGTTTGTCTCGGTGACGGATAATGGAAGGAAGGGCAGGCAACTGGTCGACTTCATTTAAATAAACAAATAAAAAATAAGATAAACTCTCAGGAATAGATAAATAATAACAAAAAAATTGTAATGTGGAGAAAGCGAGAGCGCGCGAATGCACTCAAGCAAACACAAACAGCACAGCACAATGCGTATATTTTTTTAAATTGACAAAATAAATAAAAAATAAATAAAAAATAAAAATAAGTGGAAAAGGCGAGAGTGCGCGAGCACACAGCAGCAAAGACAAGCAGCGCAGCGTGATGCGTAGTAAAAAAAATAATAAATAGACAACTGGTCGACCTCATTAGAAATAAAAACCCAAAAGATTAGATAGACAAACAAACAAACACATAAATGTGGAGAGAAGGGCAGGGCGCGCAGGAGCAAACGTAACAAACAGACAGACCTGAATCCTTATCTTTACAAGGTCGACCTCAGAACTTTGTTCAGTTTGTCTCGGTGACGGATAATGGAAGGAAGGGCAGGCAACTGGTCGACTTCATTTAAATAAACAAATAAAAAATAAGATAAACTCTCAGGAATAGATAAATAATAACAAAAAAATTGTAAAGTGGTGAAAGCGAGAGCGCGCGAATGCACTCAAGCAAACACAAACAGCACAGCACGATGCGTATTTTTTTTAAATTGACAAAATAAATCAAAATAAATCAAAAATAAAAATAAGTGGAAAAGGCGAGAGTGCGCGAGCACACAGGAGCAAAGACAAACAGCGCAGCTTAATGCGTAGTAAAAAAAATAATAAATAGACAACTGGTCGACCTCATTAGAAATAAATACCCAAAAGATTAGATAGACAAACAAACAAACACATAAATGTGGAGAGAAGGGCAGTGCGCGCATGAGCAAAGGTAAACAGCAGACAGACCTGAATCCTTATCTTTACAAGGTCGACCTCAGAACTTTGTTCAGTTTGTCTCGGTGACGGATAATGGAAGGAAGGGCAGGCAACTGGTCGACTTCATTTAAATAAACAAATAAAAAATAAGATAAACTCTCAGGAATAGTTAAACAATAACAAAAAAATTGTAAAGTGGAGAAAGCGAGAGCGCGCGAATGCACTCAAGCAAACACAAACACCACAGCACGATGCGTATTTTTTTTTAAATTGACAAAATAAATCAAAAATAAATCAAAAATAAAAATAAGTGGAAAAGGCGAGAGTGCGCGAGCACACAGGAGCAAAGACAAGCAGCGCAGCTTGATGCGTAGAAAAAAAAATAATAAATAGACAACTGGTCGACCTCATTAGAAATAAAAACCCAAAAGATTAGATAGACAAACAAACAAACACATAAATGTGGAGAGAAGGGCAGTGCGCGCAGGAGCAAAGGTAAACAGCAGACAGACCTGAATCCTTATCTTTACAAGGTGGACCTCAGAACCTTGTTCAGTTTGTCTCGGTGACGGATAATGGAAGGAAGGGCAGGCAACTGGTCGACTTCATTTAAATAAACAAATAAAAAATAAGATAAACTCTCAGGAATAGATAAATAATAACAAAAAATTGTAAAGTGGAGAAAGCGAGAGCGCGCGAATGCACTCAAGCAAACACAAACAGCACAGCACGATGCGTATTTTTTTTTTTAAATTGACAAAATAAATCAAAAATAAAAATAACTGGAAAAGGCGAGAGTGCGCGAGCACACAAGAGCAAAGACAAGCAGCGCAGCTTGATGCGTAGTAAAAAAAATAATAAATAGACAACTAGTCGACCTCATTAGAAATAAAAACCCAAAAGATTAGATAGACAAACAAACAAACATATAAATGTGGAGAGAAGGGCAGTGCGCGCAGGAGCAAAGGTAAACAGCAGACAGACCTGAATCCTTATCTTTACAAGGTCGACCTCAGAACTTTGTTCAGTTTGTCTCGGTGACGGATAATGGAAGGAACGGCAGGCAACTGGTCGACTTCATTTAAATAAACAAATAAAAAATAAGATAAACTCTCAGGAATAGATAAATAATAAGAAAAAAATTGTAAAGTAGAGATAGTGAGAGCGCGCATATGCACTCAAGCAAACACAAACAGCACAGCACGATGCGTATTTTTTTTAAAATTGACAAAACAAATCGAAAATAAATCAAAAATAAAAATAAGTGGAAAAGGCGAGAGTGCGCGAGCACACAGGAGCAAAGACAAGCAGCGCAGCTTGATGCGTAGTAAAAAAAATAATAAATAGACAACTGGTCGACCTCATTAGAAATAAAAACCCAAAAGATTAGATAGACAAACAAACAAACACATAAATGTGGAGAGAAGGGCAGTGCGCGCAGGAGCAAAGGTAAACAGCAGACAGACCTGAATCCTTATCTTTACAAGGTCGACCTCAGAACTTTGTTCAGTTTGTCTCGGTGACGGATAATGGAAGGAAGGGCAGGCAACTGGTCGACTTCATTTAAATAAACAAATAAAAAATAAGATAAACTCTCAGGAATAGATAAATAATAACAAAAAAATTGTAAAGTGGAGAAAGCGAGAGCGCGCGAATGCACTCAAGCAAACACAAACAGCACAGCACGATGCGTACTTTTTTTTTAAATTGACAAAATAAATCAAAAATAAATCAAAAATAAAAATAAGTGGAAAAGGGGAGAGTGCGCGAGCACACAGGAGCAAAGACAAGCAGCGCAGCTTGATGCGTAGTAAAAAAAAATAATAAATAGACAACTGGTCGACCTCATTAGAAATAAATACCCAAAATATTAGATAGACAAACAAATAAACACATAAATGTGGAGAGAAGGGCAGTGCGCGCAGGAGCAAAGGTAAACAGCAGACAGACCTGAATCCTTATCTTTACAAGGTCGACCTCAGAACTTTGTTCAGTTTGTCTCGGTGACGGATAATGGAAGGAAGGGCAGGCAACTGGTCGACTTCATTTAAATAAACAAATAAAAAATAAGATAAACTCTCAGGAATAGATAAATAATAACAAAAAAATTGTAAAGTGGAGAAAGCGAGAGCGTGCGAATGCACTCAAGCAAACACAAACAGCACAGCACGATGCGTATTTTTTTTTAAATTGACAAAATAAATCAAAAATAAAAATAACTGGAAAAGGCGAGAGTGCGCGAGCACACAGGAGCAAAGACAAGCAGCGCAGCTTGATGCGTAGTAAAAAAAATAATAAATAGACAACTAGTCGACCTCATTAGAAATAAAAACCCAAAATATTAGATAGACAAACAAACAAACACATAAATGTGGAGAGAAGGGCAGTGCGCGCAGGAGCAAAGGTAAACAGCAGACAGACCTGAATCCTTATCTTTACAAGGTCGACCTCAGAACTTTGTTCAGTTTGTCTCGGTGACGGATAATGGAAGGAAGGGCAGGCAACTGGTCGACTTCATTTAAATAAACAAATAAAAATAAGATGAACTCTCAGGAATAGATAAATAATAACAAAAAAATTGTAAAGTGGAGAAAGCGAGAGCGCGCGAATGCACTCAAGCAAACACAAACAGCACAGCACGATGCGTATTTTTTTTAAATTGACAAAATAAATCAAAAATAAATCAAAAATAAAAATAAGTGGAAAAGGCGAGAGTGCGCAAACACACAGGAGCAAAGACAAGCAGCGCAGCTTGATGCGTAGTAAAAAAAAATAATAAATAGACAACTGGTCGACCTCATTAGAAATAAAAACCCAAAAGATTAGATAGACAAACAAACAAACACATAAATGTGGAGAGAAGGGCAGTGCGCGCAGGAGCAAAGGTAAACAGCAGACAGACCTGAATCCTTATCTTTACAAGGTCGACCTCAGAACTTTGTTCAGTTTGTCTCGCTGACGGATAATGGAAGGAAGGGCAGGCAACTGGTCGACTTCATTTAAATAAACAAATAAAAAATAAGATAAACTCTCAGGAATAGATAAATAATAACAAAAAATTTGTAAAGTGGAGAAAGCGAGAGCGCGCGAATGCACTCAAGCAAACACAAACAGCACAGCACGATGCGTATTTTTTTTAAATTGACAAAATAAATCAAAAATAAATCAAAAATAAAAATAAGTGGAAAAGGCGAGAGTGCGCGAGCACACAGGAGCAAAGACAAGCAGCGCAGCTTGATGCGTAGTAAAAAAAATAATAAATAGACAACTGGTCGACCTCATTAGAAATAAAAACCCAAAAGATTAGATAGACAAACAAACAAACACATAAATGTGGAGAGAAGGGCAGTGCGCGCAGGAGCAAAGGTAAACAGCAGACAGACCTGAATCCTTATCTTTACAAGGTCGACCTCAGAACTTTGTTCAGTTTGTCTCGGTGACGGATAATGGAAGGAAGGGCAGGCAACTGGTCGACTTCATTTAAATAAACAAATAAAAAATAAGATAAACTCTCAGGAATAGATAAATAATAACAAAAAAATTGTAAAGTGGAGAAAGCGAGAGCGCGCGAATGCACTCAAGCAAACACAAACAGCACAGCACGATGCGTATTTCTTTTAAATTGACAAAATAAATCAAAAATAAGTCAAAAATAAAAATAAGTGGGAAAGGCGAGAGTGCGCAAGCACACAAGAGAAAAGACAAGCAGCGCAGCTTGATGCGTAGTAAAAAAAATAAGAAATAGACAACTGGTCGACCTCATTAGAAATAAAACCCCAAAAGATTAGATCGACAAACAAACACATAAATGTGGAGAGAAGGGCAGTGCGCGCAGGAGCAAAGGTAAACAGCAGACAGACCTGAATCCTTATCTTTACAAGGTCGACCTCAGAACTTTGTTCAGTTTGTCTCGGTGACGGATAATGGAAGGAAGGGCAGGCAACTGGTCGACTTCATTTAAATAAACAAATAAAAAATAAGATAAACTCTCAGGAATAGATAAATAATAACAAAAAATTGTAAAGTGGAGAAAGCGAGAGCGCGCGAATGCACTCAAGCAAACACAAACAGCACAGCACGATGCGTATTTTTTTTTAAAATTGACAAAATAAATCAAAAATAAATCAAAAATAAAAATAAGTGGAAAAGGCGAGAGTGCGCGAGCACACAGGAGCAAAGACAAGCAGCGAAGCTTGATGCGTAGTAAAAAATATAATAAATAGACAACTGGTTGACCTCATTAGGAATAAATACCCAACAGATTAGATAGACAAACAAACAAACACATAAATGTGGAGAGAAGGGCAGTGCGCGCAGGAGCAAAGGTAAACAGCAGACAGACCTGAATCCTTATCTTTACAAGGTCGACCTCAGAACTTTGTTCAGTTTGTCTCGGTGACGGATAATGGAAGGAAGGGCAGGCAACTGGTCGACTTCATTTAAATAAACAAATAAAAAATAAGATAAACTCTCAGGAATAGATAAATAATAAAAAAATTGTAAAGTGGAGAAAGCGAGAGCGCGCGAATGCACTGAAGCAAACACAAACAGCACAGCACGATGCGTACTTTTTTTTTAAATTGAAAAAATAAATCAAAAATAAATCAAAAATAAAAACAAGTGGAAAAGGCGAGAGTGCGTGAGCACACAGGAACAAAGACAAGCAGCGCAGCTTGATGCGTAGTAAAAAAAATAATAAATAGACAACTGGTCAACCTCATTAGAAATACAAACCCAAAAGATTAGATAGACAAACAAACAAACACATAAATGTGGAGAGAAGGGCAGTGCGCGCAGGAGCAAAGGTAAACAGCAGACAGACCTGAATCCTTATCTTTACAAGGTCGACCTCAGAACTTTGTTCAGTTTGTCTCGGTGACGGATAATGGAAGGAAGGGCAGGCAACTGGTCGACTTCATTTAAATAATCAAATAAAAAATAAGATAAACTCTCAGGAATACATAAATAATATCAAAAAAATTGTAAAGTGGAGAAAGCGAGAGCGCGCGAATGCACTGAAGCAAACACAAACAGCACAGCACGATGCGTACTTTTTTTTTAAAATTGACAAAATAAATCCAAAATAAATCAAAAATAAAAATAAGTGGAAAAGGCGAGAGTGCGCGAGCACACAGGAGCAAAGACAAGCAGCGCAGCTTGATGCGTAGTAAAAAAAATAATAAATAGACAACTGGTCGACCTCATTAGAATTAAAAACCCAAAAGATTAGATAGACAAAAAAACAAACACATAAATGTGGAGAGAAGGGCAGTGCGCGCAGGAGCAAAGGTAATCAGCAGACAGACCTGAATCCTTATCTTTACAAGGTCGACCTCAGAACTTTGTTCAGTTTCTCTCGGTGACGGATAATGGAAGGAAGGGCAGGCAACTGGTCGACTTCATTTAAATAAACAAATAAAAAATAAGATAAACTCTCAGGAATAGATAAATAATAACAAAAAAATTGTAAAGTGGAGAAAGCGAGAGCGCGCGAATGCACTCAAGCAAACACAAACAGCACAGCACGATGCGTACTTTTTTTTTTAAATTGACAAAATAAATCCAAAATAAATCAAAAATAAAAATAAGTGGAAAAGGCGAGAGAGCGCGAGCACACAGGAGCAAAGTCAAGCAGCGCAGCTTGATGCGTAGTAAAAAAAATAATAAATAGACAACTGGTCGACCTCATTAGAAATAAAACCCCAAAAGATTAGATACACAAAGAAACAAACACATAAATGTGGAGAGAAGGGCAGTGCGCGCAGGAGCAAAGGTAAACAGCAGACAGACCTGAATCCTTATCTTTACAAGGTCGACCTCAGAACTTGGTTCAGTTTGTCTCGGTGACGGATAAAGGAGGAAGGGCAGGCAACTGGTCGACTTCATTTAAATAAACAAAAAAAAATAAGATAAACTCTCAGGAATAGATAAATAATAACAAAAAAATTGTAAAGTGGAGAAAGCGAGAGCGCGCGAATGCACTCAAGCAAACACAAACAGCACAGCACGATGCGTACTTTTTTTTTTAAATTGACAAAATAAATCCAAAATAAATCAAAAATAAAAATAAGTGGAAAAGGCGAGAGTGCGCGAGCACACAGGAGCAAAGACAAGCAGCGCAGCTTGATGCGTAGTAAAAAAAATAATAAATAGACAACTGATCGACCTCATTAGAAATAAAAAACCAAAAGATTAGATAGACAAACAAACAAACACATAAATGTGGAGAGATGGGCAGTGCGTGCAGGAGCAAAGGTAAACAGCAGACAGACCTGATTCCTTATCTTTACAAGGTCGACCTCAGAACTTTGTTCAGTTTGTCTCGGTGACGGATAATGGAAGGAAGGGCAGGCAACTGGTCGACTTCATTTAAATAAACAAATAAAAAATAAGATAAACTCTCAGGAATAGATAAATAATAACAAAAAATTGTAAAATGGAGAAAGCGAGAGCGCGCGAATGCACTCAAGCAAACACAAACAGCACAGCACGATGCGTATTTTTTTTTTAAATTGACAAAATAAATCCAAAATAAAAATAAGTGGAAAAGGCGAGAGTGCGCGAGCACACGGGAGCAAAGACAAGCAGCGCAGCTTGATGCGTAGTAAAAAAATTAATAAATAGACAACTGGTCGACCTCATTAGAAATAAAAACCCAAAAGATTAGATAGACAAACAAACAAACACATAAATGTGGAGAGAAGGGCAGTGCGCGCAGGAGCAAAGGTAAACAGCAGACAGACCTGAATCCTTATCTTTACAAGGTCGACCTCAGAACTTTGTTCAGTTTCTCTCGGTGACGGATAATGGAAGGAAGGGCAGGCAACTGGTCGACTTCATTTAAATAAACAAATAAAAAATTAGATAAACTCTCAGGAATAGATAAATAATAACAAAAAAATTGTAAAGTGGAGAAAGCGAGAGCGCGCGAATGCACTCAAGCAAACACAAACAGCACAGCACGATGCGTATTTTTTTTAAATTGACAAAATAAATCAAAAATAAAAATAAGTGGAAAAGGCGAGAGTGTGCGAGCCCACAGGAGCAAAGTCAAGCAGCGCAGCTTGATGCGTAGTAAAAAAAATATTAAAAAGACAAATGGTCGACCTCATTAGAAATAAAAACCCAAAAGATTAGATAGACAAACAAACAAACACATAAATGTGGAGAGAAGGGCAGTGCGCGCAGGAGCAAAGGTAAACAGCAGACAGACCTGAATCCTTATCTTTACAAGGTCGACCTCAGAACTTTGTTCAGTTTGTCTCGGTGACGGATAATGGAAGGAAGGGCAGGCAACTGGTCGAATTCATTTAAATAAACAAATAAAAAATAAGATAAACTCTCAGGAATAGATAAATAATAACAAAAAAATTGTAAAGTGGAGAAAGCGAGAGCGCGCGAATGCACTCAAGCAAACACAAACAGCACAGCACGATGCGTATTTTTTTAAATTGACAAAATAAATCAAAAATAAATCAAAAATAAAAATAAGTGGAAAAGGCGAGAGTGCGCGTGCACACAGGAGCAAAGACAAGCAGCGCAGCTTGATGCGTAGTAAAAAAAATAATAAATAGACAACTGGTCGACCTCATTAGAAATAGAAACCCAAAAGATTTGATAGACAAACAAACAAACACATAAATGTGGAGAGAAGGGCGGTTCGCGCAGGAGCAAAGGTAAACAGCAGACAGACCTTAATCCTTATCTTTACAAGGTCGACCTCAGAACTTTGTTCAGTTTGTCTCGGTGACGGATAATGGAAGGAAGGGCAGGCAACTGGTCGACTTCATTTAAATAAACAAATAAAAAATAAGATAAACTCTCAGGAATAGATAAATAATAACAAAAAATAGTAAAGTGGAGAAAGCGAGAGCGCGCGAATGCACTCAAGCAAACACAAACAGCACAGCACGATGCGTATTTTTTTTTAAATTAACAAAATCAATCAAAAATAAATCAAAAATAAAAATAAGTGGAAAAGGCGAGAGTGCGCGAGCACACAGGAGCAAAGACAAGCAGCGAAGCTTGATGCGTAGTAAAAAATATAATAAATAGACAACTGGTTGACCTCATTAGGAATAAATACCCAACAGATTAGATAGACAAACAAACAAACACATAAATGTGGAGAGAAGGGCAGTGCGCGCAGGAGCAAAAGTAAACAGCAGACAGACCTGAATCCTTATCTTTACAAGGTCGACCTCAGAACTTTGTTCAGTTTGTCTCGGTGACGGATAATGGAAGGAAGGGCAGGCAACTGGTCGACTTCATTTAAATAAACAAATAAAAAATAAGATAAACTCTCAGGAATAGATAAATAATAACAAAAAATTGTAAAGTGGAGAAAGCGAGAGCGCGCGAATGCACTCAAGCAAACACAAACAGCACAGCACGATGCGTATTTTTTTTTAAATTGACAAAATAAATAAAAAATAAATCAAAAATAAAAATAAGCGGAAAAGGAGAGAGTGCGCGAGCACACAGGAGCAAAGGCAAGCAGCGCAGCTTGATGCGTAGTAAAAAAAATAAAAAATAGACAACTGGACGACCTCATTAGAAATAAAAACCCAAAAGATTAGATAGACAAACAAACAAACACATAAATGTGGAGAGAAGGGCAGTGCGCGCAGGAGCAAAAGTAAACAGCAGACAGACCTGAATCCTTATCTTTACAAGGTCGACCTCAGAACTTTGTTCAGTTTGTCTCGGTGACGGATAATGGAAGGAAGGGCAGGCAACTGGTCGACTTCATTTAAATAAACAAATAAAAAATAAGATAAACTCTCAGGAATAGATAAATAATAACAAAAAAATTGTAAAGTGGAGAAAGCGAGAGCGCGCGAATGCACTCAAGCAAACACAAACAGCACAGCACGATGCGTATTTTTTTTAAAATTGACAAAATAAATCAAAAATAAATCAAAAATAAAAATAAGTGGAAAATGCGAGAGTGCGCGAACACGCAGGAGCAAAGACAAGCAGCGCAGCTTGATGCGTAGTAAAAAAAATAATAAATAGACAACTGGTCGACCTCATTAGAAATAAAAACCCAAAAGATTAGATAGACAAACAAACAAACACATAAATGTGGAGAGAAGGGCAGTGCGCGCAGGAGCAAAGGTAAACAGCAGACAGACCTGAATCCTTATCTTTACAAGGTCGACCTCAGAACTTTGTTCAGTTTGTCTCGTTGACGGATAATGGAAGGAAGGGCAGGCAACTGGTCGACTTCATTTAAATAATCAAATAAAAAATAAGATAAACTCTCAGGAATACATAAATAATATCAAAAAAATTGTAAAGTGGAGAAAGCGAGAGCGCGCGAATGCACTGAAGCAAACACAAACAGCACAGCACGATGCGTACTTTTTTTTTAAAATTGACAAAATAAATCCAAAATAAATCAAAAATAAAAATAAGTGGAAAAGGCGAGAGTGCGCGAGCACACAGGAGCAAAGACAAGCAGCGAAGCTTGATGCGTAGTAAAAAATATAATAAATAGACAACTGGTTGACCTCATTAGGAATAAATACCCAACAGATTAGATAGACAAACAAACAAACACATAAATGTGGAGAGAAGGGCAGTGCGCGCAGGAGCAAAGGTAAACAGCAGACAGACCTGAATCCTTATCTTTACAAGGTCGACCTCAGAACTTTGTTCAGTTTGTCTCGGTGACGGATAATGGAAGGAAGGGCAGGCAACTGGTCGACTTCATTTAAATAAACAAATAAAAAATAAGATAAACTCTCAGGAATAGATAAATAATAAAAAAATTGTAAAGTGGAGAAAGCGAGAGCGCGCGAATGCACTGAAGCAAACACAAACAGCACAGCACGATGCGTACTTTTTTTTTAAATTGAAAAAATAAATCAAAAATAAATCAAAAATAAAAACAAGTGGAAAAGGCGAGAGTGCGTGAGCACACAGGAACAAAGACAAGCAGCGCAGCTTGATGCGTAGTAAAAAAAATAATAAATAGACAACTGGTCAACCTCATTAGAAATACAAACCCAAAAGATTAGATAGACAAACAAACAAACACATAAATGTGGAGAGAAGGGCAGTGCGCGCAGGAGCAAAGGTAAACAGCAGACAGACCTGAATCCTTATCTTTACAAGGTCGACCTCAGAACTTTGTTCAGTTTGTCTCGGTGACGGATAATGGAAGGAAGGGCAGGCAACTGGTCGACTTCATTTAAATAATCAAATAAAAAATAAGATAAACTCTCAGGAATACATAAATAATATCAAAAAAATTGTAAAGTGGAGAAAGCGAGAGCGCGCGAATGCACTGAAGCAAACACAAACAGCACAGCACGATGCGTACTTTTTTTTTAAAATTGACAAAATAAATCCAAAATAAATCAAAAATAAAAATAAGTGGAAAAGGCGAGAGTGCGCGAGCACACAGGAGCAAAGACAAGCAGCGCAGCTTGATGCGTAGTAAAAAAAATAATAAATAGACAACTGGTCGACCTCATTAGAATTAAAAACCCAAAAGATTAGATAGACAAAAAAACAAACACATAAATGTGGAGAGAAGGGCAGTGCGCGCAGGAGCAAAGGTAATCAGCAGACAGACCTGAATCCTTATCTTTACAAGGTCGACCTCAGAACTTTGTTCAGTTTCTCTCGGTGACGGATAATGGAAGGAAGGGCAGGCAACTGGTCGACTTCATTTAAATAAACAAATAAAAAATAAGATAAACTCTCAGGAATAGATAAATAATAACAAAAAAATTGTAAAGTGGAGAAAGCGAGAGCGCGCGAATGCACTCAAGCAAACACAAACAGCACAGCACGATGCGTACTTTTTTTTTTAAATTGACAAAATAAATCCAAAATAAATCAAAAATAAAAATAAGTGGAAAAGGCGAGAGAGCGCGAGCACACAGGAGCAAAGTCAAGCAGCGCAGCTTGATGCGTAGTAAAAAAAATAATAAATAGACAACTGGTCGACCTCATTAGAAATAAAACCCCAAAAGATTAGATACACAAAGAAACAAACACATAAATGTGGAGAGAAGGGCAGTGCGCGCAGGAGCAAAGGTAAACAGCAGACAGACCTGAATCCTTATCTTTACAAGGTCGACCTCAGAACTTGGTTCAGTTTGTCTCGGTGACGGATAAAGGAGGAAGGGCAGGCAACTGGTCGACTTCATTTAAATAAACAAAAAAAAATAAGATAAACTCTCAGGAATAGATAAATAATAACAAAAAAATTGTAAAGTGGAGAAAGCGAGAGCGCGCGAATGCACTCAAGCAAACACAAACAGCACAGCACGATGCGTACTTTTTTTTTTAAATTGACAAAATAAATCCAAAATAAATCAAAAATAAAAATAAGTGGAAAAGGCGAGAGTGCGCGAGCACACAGGAGCAAAGACAAGCAGCGCAGCTTGATGCGTAGTAAAAAAAATAATAAATAGACAACTGATCGACCTCATTAGAAATAAAAAACCAAAAGATTAGATAGACAAACAAACAAACACATAAATGTGGAGAGATGGGCAGTGCGTGCAGGAGCAAAGGTAAACAGCAGACAGACCTGATTCCTTATCTTTACAAGGTCGACCTCAGAACTTTGTTCAGTTTGTCTCGGTGACGGATAATGGAAGGAAGGGCAGGCAACTGGTCGACTTCATTTAAATAAACAAATAAAAAATAAGATAAACTCTCAGGAATAGATAAATAATAACAAAAAATTGTAAAATGGAGAAAGCGAGAGCGCGCGAATGCACTCAAGCAAACACAAACAGCACAGCACGATGCGTATTTTTTTTTTAAATTGACAAAATAAATCCAAAATAAAAATAAGTGGAAAAGGCGAGAGTGCGCGAGCACACGGGAGCAAAGACAAGCAGCGCAGCTTGATGCGTAGTAAAAAAATTAATAAATAGACAACTGGTCGACCTCATTAGAAATAAAAACCCAAAAGATTAGATAGACAAACAAACAAACACATAAATGTGGAGAGAAGGGCAGTGCGCGCAGGAGCAAAGGTAAACAGCAGACAGACCTGAATCCTTATCTTTACAAGGTCGACCTCAGAACTTTGTTCAGTTTCTCTCGGTGACGGATAATGGAAGGAAGGGCAGGCAACTGGTCGACTTCATTTAAATAAACAAATAAAAAATTAGATAAACTCTCAGGAATAGATAAATAATAACAAAAAAATTGTAAAGTGGAGAAAGCGAGAGCGCGCGAATGCACTCAAGCAAACACAAACAGCACAGCACGATGCGTATTTTTTTTAAATTGACAAAATAAATCAAAAATAAAAATAAGTGGAAAAGGCGAGAGTGTGCGAGCCCACAGGAGCAAAGTCAAGCAGCGCAGCTTGATGCGTAGTAAAAAAAATATTAAAAAGACAAATGGTCGACCTCATTAGAAATAAAAACCCAAAAGATTAGATAGACAAACAAACAAACACATAAATGTGGAGAGAAGGGCAGTGCGCGCAGGAGCAAAGGTAAACAGCAGACAGACCTGAATCCTTATCTTTACAAGGTCGACCTCAGAACTTTGTTCAGTTTGTCTCGGTGACGGATAATGGAAGGAAGGGCAGGCAACTGGTCGAATTCATTTAAATAAACAAATAAAAAATAAGATAAACTCTCAGGAATAGATAAATAATAACAAAAAAATTGTAAAGTGGAGAAAGCGAGAGCGCGCGAATGCACTCAAGCAAACACAAACAGCACAGCACGATGCGTATTTTTTTAAATTGACAAAATAAATCAAAAATAAATCAAAAATAAAAATAAGTGGAAAAGGCGAGAGTGCGCGTGCACACAGGAGCAAAGACAAGCAGCGCAGCTTGATGCGTAGTAAAAAAAATAATAAATAGACAACTGGTCGACCTCATTAGAAATAGAAACCCAAAAGATTTGATAGACAAACAAACAAACACATAAATGTGGAGAGAAGGGCGGTTCGCGCAGGAGCAAAGGTAAACAGCAGACAGACCTTAATCCTTATCTTTACAAGGTCGACCTCAGAACTTTGTTCAGTTTGTCTCGGTGACGGATAATGGAAGGAAGGGCAGGCAACTGGTCGACTTCATTTAAATAAACAAATAAAAAATAAGATAAACTCTCAGGAATAGATAAATAATAACAAAAAATAGTAAAGTGGAGAAAGCGAGAGCGCGCGAATGCACTCAAGCAAACACAAACAGCACAGCACGATGCGTATTTTTTTTTAAATTAACAAAATCAATCAAAAATAAATCAAAAATAAAAATAAGTGGAAAAGGCGAGAGTGCGCGAGCACACAGGAGCAAAGACAAGCAGCGAAGCTTGATGCGTAGTAAAAAATATAATAAATAGACAACTGGTTGACCTCATTAGGAATAAATACCCAACAGATTAGATAGACAAACAAACAAACACATAAATGTGGAGAGAAGGGCAGTGCGCGCAGGAGCAAAAGTAAACAGCAGACAGACCTGAATCCTTATCTTTACAAGGTCGACCTCAGAACTTTGTTCAGTTTGTCTCGGTGACGGATAATGGAAGGAAGGGCAGGCAACTGGTCGACTTCATTTAAATAAACAAATAAAAAATAAGATAAACTCTCAGGAATAGATAAATAATAACAAAAAATTGTAAAGTGGAGAAAGCGAGAGCGCGCGAATGCACTCAAGCAAACACAAACAGCACAGCACGATGCGTATTTTTTTTTAAATTGACAAAATAAATAAAAAATAAATCAAAAATAAAAATAAGCGGAAAAGGAGAGAGTGCGCGAGCACACAGGAGCAAAGGCAAGCAGCGCAGCTTGATGCGTAGTAAAAAAAATAAAAAATAGACAACTGGTCGACCTCATTAGAAATAAAAACCCAAAAGATTAGATAGACAAACAAACAAACACATAAATGTGGAGAGAAGGGCAGTGCGCGCAGGAGCAAAAGTAAACAGCAGACAGACCTGAATCCTTATCTTTACAAGGTCGACCTCAGAACTTTGTTCAGTTTGTCTCGGTGACGGATAATGGAAGGAAGGGCAGGCAACTGGTCGACTTCATTTAAATAAACAAATAAAAAATAAGATAAACTCTCAGGAATAGATAAATAATAACAAAAAAATTGTAAAGTGGAGAAAGCGAGAGCGCGCGAATGCACTCAAGCAAACACAAACAGCACAGCACGATGCGTATTTTTTTTAAAATTGACAAAATAAATCAAAAATAAATCAAAAATAAAAATAAGTGGAAAATGCGAGAGTGCGCGAACACGCAGGAGCAAAGACAAGCAGCGCAGCTTGATGCGTAGTAAAAAAAATAATAAATAGACAACTGGTCGACCTCATTAGAAATAAAAACCCAAAAGATTAGATAGACAAACAAACAAACACATAAATGTGGAGAGAAGGGCAGTGCGCGCAGGAGCAAAGGTAAACAGCAGACAGACCTGAATCCTTATCTTTACAAGGTCGACCTCAGAACTTTGTTCAGTTTGTCTCGTTGACGGATAATGGAAGGAAGGGCAGGCAACTGGTCGACTTCATTTAAATAATCAAATAAAAAATAAGATAAACTCTCAGGAATACATAAATAATATCAAAAAAATTGTAAAGTGGAGAAAGCGAGAGCGCGCGAATGCACTGAAGCAAACACAAACAGCACAGCACGATGCGTACTTTTTTTTTAAAATTGACAAAATAAATCCAAAATAAATCAAAAATAAAAATAAGTGGAAAAGGCGAGAGTGCGCGAGCACACAGGAGCAAAGACAAGCAGCGCAGCTTGATGCGTAGTAAAAAAAATAATAAATAGACAACTGATCGATCTCATTAGAAATAAAAAACCAAAAGATTAGATAGACAAACAAACAAACACATAAATGTGGAGAGAAGGGCAGTGCGCGCAGGAGCAAAGGTAAACAGCAGACAGACCTGAATCCTTATCTTTACAAGGTCGACCTCAGAACTTTGTTCAGTTTGTCTCGGTGACGGATAATGGAAGGAAGGGCAGGCAACTGGTCGACTTCATTTAAATAAACAAATAAAATTAAGATAAACTCTCAGGAATAGATAAATAATAACAAAAAAATTGTAATGTGGAGAAAGCGAGAGCGGGCAAATGCACTCAAGCAAACACAAACAGCACAGCACGATGCGTATTTTTTTTTAAATTGACAAAATAAATCACAAATAAGTCAAAAATAAAAATAAGTGGAAAAGGCGAGAGTGCGCGGGCACACAGGAGCAAAGACAAGCAGCGCAGCTTGATGCGTAGTAAAAAATTAATAAATAGACAACTGGTCTACCTCATTAGAAATAAAAACCCAAAAGATTAGATAGACAAACAAACAAACACATAAATGTGGAGAGATGGGCAGTGCGTGCAGGAGCAAAGGTAAACAGCAGACAGACCTGAATCCTTATCTTTACAAGGTCGACCTCAGAACTTTGTTCAGTTTGTCTCGGTGATGGATAATGGAAGGAAGGGCAGGCAACTGGTCGACTTCATTTAAATAAACAAATAAAAAATAAGATAAACTCTCAGGAATAGATAAATAATAACAAAAAATTGTAAAGTGGAAAAAGCGAGAGCGCGCGAATGCACTCAAGCAAACACAAACAGCACAGCACGATGCGTATTTTTTTTTTAAATTGACAAAATAAATCAAAAATAAAAATAAGTGGAAAAGGCGAGAGTGCGCGAGCACACGGGAGCAAAGACAAGCAGCGCAGCTTGATGCGTAGTAAAAAAAATAATAAATAGACAACTGGTCGACCTCATTAGAAATAAAAACCCAAAAGATTAGATAGACAAACAAACAAACACATAAAAGTGGAGAGAAGGGCAGTGCGCGCAGGAGCAAAGGTAAACAGCAGACAGACCTGAATCCTTATCTTTACAAGGTCGACCTCAGAACTTTGTTCAGTTTGTCTCGGTGACGGATAATGGAAGGAAGGGCAGGCAACTGGTCGACTTCATTTAAATAAACAAATAAAAAATAAGATAAACTCTCAGGAATAGATAAATAATAACAAAAAAATTGTGAAGGGGAGAAAGTGAAAGCGCGCGAATGCACTCAAGCAAACACAAACAGCACAGCACGATGCGTATTTTTTTTAAAATTGACAAAATATATCAAAAATAAATCAAAAATAAAAATAAGTGGAAAAGGCGAGAGTGCGCGAGCACACAGGAGCAAAGACAAGCAGCGCAACTTGATGCGAAGTAAAAAAAAATAATAAATAGACAACTGGTCGACCTCATTAGAAATAAAAACCCAAAAGATTAGATAGACAAACAAACAAACACATAAATGTGGAGAGAAGGGCAGTGCGCGCAGGAGCAAAGGTAAACAGCAGACAGACCTGAATCCTTATCTTTACAAGGTCGACCTCAGAACTTTGTTCAGTTTGTCTCAGTGACGGATAATGGAAGGAAGGGCAGGCAACTGGTCGACTTCATTTAAATAAACAAATAAAAAATAAGATAAACTCTCAGGAATAGATAAATAATAACAAAAAAATTGTAAAGTGGAGAAAGCGAGAGCGCGCGAATGCACTCAAGCAAACACAAACAGCACAGCACGATGCGTATTTTTTTTAAATTGACAAAATAAATAAAAAATAAATCAAAAATAAAAATAAGTGGAAAAGGCGAGAGTGCGCGAGCACACAGGAGCAAAGACAAGCAGCACAGCTTGATGCGTAGTAAAAAAAATAATAAATAGACAACTGGTCGACCTCATTAGAAATAAAAACCCAAAAGATTATATAGACAAACAAACAAACACATAAATGTGGAGAGAAGGGCAGTGCGCGCAGGAGCAAAGGTAAACAGCAGACAGACCTGAATCCTTATCTTTACAAGGTCGACCTCAGAACTTTGTTCAGTTTGTCTCGGTGACGGATAATGGAAGGAAGGGCAGGCAACTGGTCGACTTCATTTAAATAAACAAATAAAAAATAAGATAAACTGTCAGGAATAGATAAATAATAACAAAAAAATTGTAAAGTGGAGAAAGCGAGAGCGCGCGAATGCACTCAAGCAAACAGAAACAGCACAGCACAATGCGTATTTTTTTTAAATTGACAAAATAAATCAAAAATAAATCAAAAATAAAAATAAGTGGAAAAGGCGAGAGTGCGCGGGCACACAGGAGCAAAGACAAGCAGCGCAGCTTGATGCGTAGTAAAAAAAATAATAAATAGACAACTGGTCTACCTCATTAGAAATAAAAACCCAAAAGATTAGATAGACAAACAAACAAACACATAAATGTGGAGAGAAGGGCAGTGCGCGCAGGAGCAAAGGTAAACAGCAGACAGACCTGAATCCTTATCTTTACAAGGTCGACCTCAGAACTTTGTTCAGTTTGTCTCGGTGACGGATAATGGAAGGAAGGGCAGGCAACTGGTCGACTTCATTTAAATAAACAAATAAAAAATAAGATAAACTCTCAGGAATAGATAAATAATAACAAAAAATTGTAAAGTGGAGAAAGCGACAGCGCGCGAATGCACTCAAGCAAACACAAACAGCACAGCACGATGCGTATTTTTTTTTAAATTGACAAAATAAATAAAAAATAAATCAAAAATAAAAATAAGTGGAAAAGGCGAGAGTGCGCGAGCACACAGGAGCAAAGGCAAGCAGCGCAGCTTGATGCGTAGTAAAAAAAATAATAAATAGACAACTAGTCGACCTCATTAGAAATAAAAACCCAAAAGATTAGATAGACAAACAAACAAACACATAAATGTGGAGAGAAGGGCAGTGCTCGCAGGAGTAAAGGTAAACAGCAGACAGACCTGAATCCTTATCTTTACAAGGTCGACCTCAGAACTTTGTTCAGTTTGTCTCGGTGACGGATAATGGAAGGAAGGGCAGGCAACTGGTCGACTTCATTTAAATAAACAAATAAAAATAAGATGAACTCTCAGGAATAGATAAATAATAACAAAAAAATTGTAAAGTGGAGAAAGCGAGAGCGCGCGAATGCACTCAAGCAAACACAAACAGCACAGCACGATGCGTATTTTTTTTTAATTGACAAAATAAATCAAAAATAAATCAAAAATAAAAATATGTGGAAAAGGCGAGAGTGCGCAAACACACAGGAGCAAAGACAAGCAGCGCAGCTTCATGCGTAGTAAAAAAAAATAATAAATAGACAACTGGTCGACCTCATTAGAAATAAAAACCCAAAAGATTAGATAGACAAACAAACAAACACATAAATGTGGAGAGAAGGGCAGTGCGCGCAGGAGCAAAAGTAAACAGCAGACAGACCTGAATCCTTATCTTTACAAGGTCGACCTCAGAACTTTGTTCAGTTTGTCTCGCTGACGGATAATGGAAAGAAGGGCAGGCAACTGGTCGACTTCATTTAAATAAACAAATAAAAAATTAGATAAACTCTCAGGAATAGATAAATAATAACAAAAAAATTGTAAAGTGGAGAAAGCAAGAGCGCGCGAATGCACTCAAGCAAACACAAACAGCACAGCACGATGCGTATTTTTTTTAAATTGACAAAATAAATCAAAAATAAAAATAAGTGGAAAAGGCGAGAGTGCGCGAGCCCACAGGAGCAAAGTCAAGCAGCGCAGCTTGATGCGTAGTAAAAAAAAATATTAAATAGACAACTGGTCGACCTCATTAGAAATAAAAACCCAAAAGATTAGATAGACAAACAAACAAACACATAAATGTGGAGAGAAGGGCAGTGCGCGCAGGAGCAAAGGTAAACAGCAGACAGACCTGAATCCTTATCTTTACAAGGTCGACCTCAGAACTTTGTTCAGTTTGTCTCGGTGACGGATAATGGAAGGAAGGGCAGGCAACTGGTCGACTTCATTTAAATAAACAAATAAAAAATAAGATAAACTCTCAGGAATAGATAAATAATAACAAAAAAATTGTGAAGGGGAGAAAGTGAAAGCGCGCGAATGCACTCAAGCAAACACAAACAGCACAGCACGATGCGTATTTTTTTTTAAAATTGACAAAATATATCAAAAATAAATCAAAAATAAAAATAAGTGGAAAAGGCGAGAGTGCGCGAGCACACAGGAGCAAAGACAAGCAGCGCAACTTGATGCGTAGTAAAAAAAAATAATAAATAGACAACTGGTCGACCTCATTAGAAATAAAAACCCAAAAGATTAGATAGACAAACAAACAAACACATAAATGTGGAGAGAAGGGCAGTGCGCGCAGGAGCAAAGGTAAACAGCAGACAGACCTGAATCCTTATCTTTACAAGGTCGACCTCAGAACTTTGTTCAGTTTGTCTCAGTGACGGATAATGGAAGGAAGGGCAGGCAACTGGTCGACTTCATTTAAATAAACAAATAAAAAATAAGATAAACTCTCAGGAATAGATAAATAATAACAAAAAAATTGTAAAGTGGAGAAAGCGAGAGCGCGCGAATGCACTCAAGCAAACACAAACAGCACAGCACGATGCGTATTTTTTTTAAATTGACAAAATAAATCAAAAATAAATCAAAAATAAAAATAAGTGGAAAAGGCGAGAGTGCGCGAGCACACAGGAGCAAAGACAAGCAGCACAGCTTGATGCGTAGTAAAAAAAATAATAAATAGACAACTGGTCGACCTCATTAGAAATAAAAACCCAAAAGATTATATAGACAAACAAACAAACACATAAATGTGGAGAGAAGGGCAGTGCGCGCAGGAGCAAAGGTAAACAGCAGACAGACCTGAATCCTTATCTTTACAAGGTCGACCTCAGAACTTTGTTCAATTTGTCTCGGTGACGGATAATGGAAGGAAGGGCAGGCAACTGGTCGACTTCATTTAAATAAACAAATAAAAAATAAGATAAACTGTCAGGAATAGATAAATAATAACAAAAAAATTGTAAAGTGGAGAAAGCGAGAGCGCGCGAATGCACTCAAGCAAACAGAAACAGCACAGCACAATGCGTATTTTTTTAAATTGACAAAATAAATCAAAAATAAATCAAAAATAAAAATAAGTGGAAAAGGCGAGAGTGCGCGGGCACACAGGAGCAAAGACAAGCAGCGCAGCTTGATGCGTAGTAAAAAAAATAATAAATAGACAACTGGTCTACCTCATTAGAAATAAAAACCCAAAAGATTAGATAGACAAACAAACAAACACATAAATGTGGAGAGAAGGGCAGTGCGCGCAGGAGCAAAGGTAAACAGCAGACAGACCTGAATCCTTATCTTTACAAGGTCGACCTCAGAACTTTGTTCAGTTTGTCTCGGTGACGGATAATGGAAGGAAGGGCAGGCAACTGGTCGACTTCATTTAAATAAACAAATAAAAAATAAGATAAACTCTCAGGAATAGATAAATAATAACAAAAAATTGTAAAGTGGAGAAAGCGACAGCGCGCGAATGCACTCAAGCAAACACAAACAGCACAGCACGATGCGTATTTTTTTTTAAATTGACAAAATAAATAAAAAATAAATCAAAAATAAAAATAAGTGGAAAAGGCGAGAGTGCGCGAGCACACAGGAGCAAAGGCAAGCAGCGCAGCTTGATGCGTAGTAAAAAAAATAATAAATAGACAACTAGTCGACCTCATTAGAAATAAAAACCCAAAATATTAGATAGACAAACAAACAAACACATAAATGTGGAGAGAAGGGCAGTGCTCGCAGGAGCAAAGGTAAACAGCAGACAGACCTGAATCCTTATCTTTACAAGGTCGACCTCAGAACTTTGTTCAGTTTGTCTCGGTGACGGATAATGGAAGGAAGGGCAGGCAACTGGTCGACTTCATTTAAATAAACAAATAAAAATAAGATGAACTCTCAGGAATAGATAAATAATAACAAAAAAATTGTAAAGTGGAGAAAGCGAGAGCGCGCGAATGCACTCAAGCAAACACAAACAGCACAGCACGATGCGTATTTTTTTTAATTGACAAAATAAATCAAAAATAAATCAAAAATAAAAATAAGTGGAAAAGGCGAGAGTGCGCAAACACACAGGAGCAAAGACAAGCAGCGCAGCTTCATGCGTAGTAAAAAAAAATAATAAATAGACAACTGGTCGACCTCATTAGAAATAAAAACCCAAAAGATTAGATAGACAAACAAACAAACACATAAATGTGGAGAGAAGGGCAGTGCGCGCAGGAGCAAAGGTAAACAGCAGACAGACCTGAATCCTTATCTTTACAAGGTCGACCTCAGAACTTTGTTCAGTTTGTCTCGCTGACGGATAATGGAAAGAAGGGCTGGCAACTGGTCGACTTCATTTAAATAAACAAATAAAAAATTAGATAAACTCTCAGGAATAGATAAATAATAACAAAAAATTTGTAAAGTGGAGAAAGCGAGAGCGCGCGAATGCACTCAAGCAAACACAAACAGCACAGCACGATGCGTATTTTTTTTAAATTGACAAAATAAATCAAAAATAAATCAAAAATAAAAATAAGTGGAAAAGGCGAGAGTGCGCGAGCACACAGGAGCAAAGACAAGCAGCGCAGCTTGATGCGTAGTAAAAAAAATAATAAATAGACAACTGGTCGACCTCATTAGAAATAAAAACCCAAAAGATTAGATAGACAAACAAACAAACACATAAATGTGGAGAGAAGGGCAGTTCGCGCAGGAGCAAAGGTAAACAGCAGACAGACCTGAATCCTTATCTTTACAAGGTCGACCTCAGAACTTTGTTCAGTTTGTCTCGGTGACGGATAAAGGAAGGAAGGGCAGGCAACTGGTTGACTTCATTTAAATAAACAAAAAAAAATAAGATAATCTCTCAGGAATAGATAAATAATAACAAAAAAATTGTAAAGTGGAGAAAGCGAGAGAGCGCGAATGCACTCAAGCAAACACAAACAGCACAGCACGATGCGTACTTTTTTTTTTAAATTGACAAAATAAATCCAAAGTAAATCAAAAATAAAAATAAGTGGAAAAGGCGAGAGTGCGCGAGCACACAGGAGCAAAGACAAGCAGCGCAGCTTGATGCGTAGTAAAAAAAATAATAAATAGACAACTGGTCGACCTCATTAGAAATAAAAAACCAAAAGATTAGATAGACAAACAAACAAACACATAAATGTGGAGAGAAGGGCAGTGCGCGCAGGAGCAAAGGTAAACAGCAGACAGACCTGAATCCTTATCTTTACAAGGTCGACCTCAGAACTTTGTTCAGTTTGTCTCGGTGACGGATAATGGAAGGAAGGGCAGGCAACTGGTCGACTTCATTTAAATAAACAAATAAAATTAAGATAAACTCTCAGGAATAGATAAATAATAACAAAAAAAATGTAATGTGGAGAAAGCGAGAGCGGGCAAATGCACTCAAGCAAACACAAACAGCACAGCACGATGCGTATTTTTTTTTAAATTGACAAAATAAATCACAAATAAGTCAAAAATAAAAATAAGTGGAAAAGGCGAGAGTGCGCGGGCACACAGGAGCAAAGACAAGCAGCGCAGCTTGATGCGTAGTAAAAAATTAATAAATAGACAACTGGTCTACCTCATTAGAAATAAAAACCCAAAAGATTAGATAGACAAACAAACAAACACATAAATATGGAGAGATGGGCAGTGCGTGCAGGAGCAAAGGTAAACAGCAGACAGACCTGAATCCTTATCTTTACAAGGTCGACCTCAGAACTTTGTTCAGTTTGTCTCGGTGACGGATAATGGAAGGAAGGGCAGGCAACTGGTCGACTTCATTTAAATAAACAAATAAAAAATAAGATAAACTCTCAGGAATAGATAAATAATAACAAAAAATTGTAAAGTGGAAAAAGCGAGAGCGCGCGAATGCACTCAAGCAAACACAAACAGCACAGCACGATGCGTATTTTTTTTAAATTGACAAAATAAATCAAAAATAAATCAAAAATAAAAATATGTGGAAAAGGCGAGAGTGCGCAAACACACAGGAGCAAAGACAAGCAGCGCAGCTTCATGCGTAGTAAAAAAAAATAATAAATAGACAACTGGTCGACCTCATTAGAAATAAAAACCCAAAAGATTAGATAGACAAACAAACAAACACATAAATGTGGAGAGAAGGGCAGTGCGCGCAGGAGCAAAAGTAAACAGCAGACAGACCTGAATCCTTATCTTTACAAGGTCGACCTCAGAACTTTGTTCAGTTTGTCTCGCTGACGGATAATGGAAAGAAGGGCAGGCAACTGGTCGACTTCATTTAAATAAACAAATAAAAAATTAGATAAACTCTCAGGAATAGATAAATAATAACAAAAAAATTGTAAAGTGGAGAAAGCAAGAGCGCGCGAATGCACTCAAGCAAACACAAACAGCACAGCACGATGCGTATTTTTTTTAAATTGACAAAATAAATCAAAAATAAAAAATAATTGGAAAAGGCGAGAGTGCGCGAGCCCACAGGAGCAAAGTCAAGCAGCGCAGCTTGATGCGTAGTAAAAAAAAATATTAAATAGACAACTGGTCGACCTCATTAGAAATAAAAACCCAAAAGATTAGATAGACAAACAAACAAACACATAAATGTGGAGAGAAGGGCAGTGCGCGCAGGAGCAAAGGTAAACAGCAGACAGACCTGAATCCTTATCTTTACAAGGTCGACCTCAGAACTTTGTTCAGTTTGTCTCGGTGACGGATAATGGAAGGAAGGGCAGGCAACTGGTCGACTTCATTTAAATAAACAAATAAAAAATAAGATAAACTCTCAGGAATAGATAAATCATAACAAAAAAATTGTGAAGGGGAGAAAGTGAAAGCGCGCGAATGCACTCAAGCAAACACAAACAGCACAGCACGATGCGTATTTTTTTTTAAAATTGACAAAATATATCAAAAATAAATCAAAAATAAAAATAAGTGGAAAAGGCGAGAGTGCGCGAGCACCACAGGAGCAAAGACAAGCAGCGCAACTTGATGCGTAGTAAAAAAAATAATAAATAGACAACTGGTCGACCTCATTAGAAATAAAAACCCAAAAGATTATATAGACAAACAAACAAACACATAAATGTGGAGAGAAGGGCAGTGCGCGCAGGAGCAAAGGTAAACAGCAGACAGACCTGAATCCTTATCTTTACAAGGTCGACCTCAGAATTTTGTTCAATTTGTCTCGGTGACGGATAATGGAAGGAAGGGCAGGCAACTGGTCGACTTCATTTAAATAAACAAATAAAAAATAAGATAAACTGTCAGGAATAGATAAATAATAACAAAAAAATTGTAAAGTGGAGAAAGCGAGAGCGCGCGAATGCACTCAAGCAAACAGAAACAGCACAGCACAATGCGTATTTTTTTTAAATTGACAAAATAAATCAAAAATAAATCAAAAATAAAAATAAGTGGAAAAGGCGAGAGTGCGCGGGCACACAGGAGCAAAGACAAGCAGCGCAGCTTGATGCGTAGTAAAAAAAATAATAAATAGACAACTGGTCTACCTCATTAGAAATAAAAACCCAAAAGATTAGATAGACAAACAAACAAACACATAAATGTGGAGAGAAGGGCAGTGCGCGCAGGAGCAAAGGTAAACAGCAGACAGACCTGAATCCTTATCTTTACAAGGTCGACCTCAGAACTTTGTTCAGTTTGTCTCGGTGACGGATAATGGAAGGAAGGGCAGGCAACTGTCGACTTCATTTAAATAAACAAATAAAAAATAAGATAAACTCTCAGGAATAGATAAATAATAACAAAAAATTGTAAAGTGGAGAAAGCGACAGCGCGCGAATGCACTCAAGCAAACACAAACAGCACAGCACGATGCGTATTTTTTTTTTAAATTGACAAAATAAATAAAAAATAAATCAAAAATAAAAATAAGTGGAAAAGGCGAGAGTGCGCGAGCACACAGGAGCAAAGGCAAGCAGCGCAGCTTGATGCGTAGTAAAAAAAATAATAAATAGACAACTAGTCGACCTCATTAGAAATAAAAACCCAAAATATTAGATAGACAAACAAACAAACACATAAATGTGGAGAGAAGGGCAGTGCTCGCAGGAGCAAAGGTAAACAGCAGACAGACCTGAATCCTTATCTTTACAAGGTCGACCTCAGAACTTTGTTCAGTTTGTCTCGGTGACGGATAATGGAAGGAAGGGCAGGCAACTGGTCGACTTCATTTAAATAAACAAATAAAAATAAGATGAACTCTCAGGAATAGATAAATAATAACAAAAAAAATTGTAAAGTGGAGAAAGCGAGAGCGCGCGAATGCACTCAAGCAAACACAAACAGCACAGCACGATGCGTATTTTTTTTAATTGACAAAATAAATCAAAAATAAATCAAAAATAAAAATAAGTGGAAAAGGCGAGAGTGCGCAAACACACAGGAGCAAAGACAAGCAGCGCAGCTTCATGCGTAGTAAAAAAAAATAATAAATAGACAACTGGTCGACCTCATTAGAAATAAAAACCCAAAAGATTAGATAGACAAACAAACAAACACATAAATGTGGAGAGAAGGGCAGTGCGCGCAGGAGCAAAGGTAAACAGCAGACAGACCTGAATCCTTATCTTTACAAGGTCGACCTCAGAACTTTGTTCAGTTTGTCTCGCTGACGGATAATGGAAAGAAGGGCTGGCAACTGGTCGACTTCATTTAAATAAACAAATAAAAAATTAGATAAACTCTCAGGAATAGATAAATAATAACAAAAAATTTGTAAAGTGGAGAAAGCGAGAGCGCGCGAATGCACTCAAGCAAACACAAACAGCACAGCACGATGCGTATTTTTTTTAAATTGACAAAATAAATCAAAAATAAATCAAAAATAAAAATAAGTGGAAAAGGCGAGAGTGCGCGAGCACACAGGAGCAAAGACAAGCAGCGCAGCTTGATGCGTAGTAAAAAAAATAATAAATAGACAACTGGTCGACCTCATTAGAAATAAAAACCCAAAAGATTAGATAGACAAACAAACAAACACATAAATGTGGAGAGAAGGGCAGTTCGCGCAGGAGCAAAGGTAAACAGCAGACAGACCTGAATCCTTATCTTTACAAGGTCGACCTCAGAACTTTGTTCAGTTTGTCTCGGTGACGGATAAAGGAAGGAAGGGCAGGCAACTGGTTGACTTCATTTAAATAAACAAAAAAAAATAAGATAATCTCTCAGGAATAGATAAATAATAACAAAAAAATTGTAAAGTGGAGAAAGCGAGAGAGCGCGAATGCACTCAAGCAAACACAAACAGCACAGCACGATGCGTACTTTTTTTTTTAAATTGACAAAATAAATCCAAAGTAAATCAAAAATAAAAATAAGTGGAAAAGGCGAGAGTGCGCGAGCACACAGGAGCAAAGACAAGCAGCGCAGCTTGATGCGTAGTAAAAAAAATAATAAATAGACAACTGGTCGACCTCATTAGAAATAAAAAACCAAAAGATTAGATAGACAAACAAACAAACACATAAATGTGGAGAGAAGGGCAGTGCGCGCAGGAGCAAAGGTAAACAGCAGACAGACCTGAATCCTTATCTTTACAAGGTCGACCTCAGAACTTTGTTCAGTTTGTCTCGGTGACGGATAATGGAAGGAAGGGCAGGCAACTGGTCGACTTCATTTAAATAAACAAATAAAATTAAGATAAACTCTCAGGAATAGATAAATAATAACAAAAAAAATGTAATGTGGAGAAAGCGAGAGCGGGCAAATGCACTCAAGCAAACACAAACAGCACAGCACGATGCGTATTTTTTTTTAAATTGACAAAATAAATCACAAATAAGTCAAAAATAAAAATAAGTGGAAAAGGCGAGAGTGCGCGGGCACACAGGAGCAAAGACAAGCAGCGCAGCTTGATGCGTAGTAAAAAATTAATAAATAGACAACTGGTCTACCTCATTAGAAATAAAAACCCAAAAGATTAGATAGACAAACAAACAAACACATAAATATGGAGAGATGGGCAGTGCGTGCAGGAGCAAAGGTAAACAGCAGACAGACCTGAATCCTTATCTTTACAAGGTCGACCTCAGAACTTTGTTCAGTTTGTCTCGGTGACGGATAATGGAAGGAAGGGCAGGCAACTGGTCGACTTCATTTAAATAAACAAATAAAAAATAAGATAAACTCTCAGGAATAGATAAATAATAACAAAAAATTGTAAAGTGGAAAAAGCGAGAGCGCGCGAATGCACTCAAGCAAACACAAACAGCACAGCACGATGCGTATTTTTTTTTTAAATTGACAAAATAAATCAAAAATAAAAATAAGTGGAAAAGGCGAGAGTGCGCGAGCACACGGGAGCAAAGACAAGCAGCGCAGCTTGATGCGTAGTAAAAAAAATAATAAATAGACAACTGGTCGACCGAATTAGAAATAAAAACCCAAAAGATTAGATAGACAAACAAACAAACACATAAAAGTGGAGAGAAGGGCAGTGCGCGCAGGAGCAAAGGTAAACAGCAGACAGACCTGAATCCTTATCTTTACAAGGTCGACCTCAGAACTTTGTTCAGTTTGTCTC
>NW_025957601.1:0-38328 GCF_023159225.1 Perognathus longimembris pacificus
GTTGCCTGCCCTTCCTTCCATTATCCGTCACCGAGACAAACTGAACAAAGTTCTGAGGTCGACCTTGTAAAGATAAGGATTCAGGTCTGTCTGCTGTTTACCTTTGCTCCTGCGCGCACTGCCTTTCTCTCCACATTTATGTGTTTTTTTTTTTGTCTATCTAATCTTTTGGGTTTTTATTTCTAATGAGGTCGACCAGTTGTCTATTTATTATTTTTTTTACTACGCATCAAGCTGCGCTGCTTGTCTTTGCTACTGTGTGCTCCCGCACTCTCGCCTTTTCCACTTATTTTTATTTTTGATTTATTTTTGATATATTTTGTCAATTTAAAAAAAAATACGCATCGTGCTGTGCTGTTTGTGTTTGCTTGAGTGCATTCGCGCGCTCTCGCTTTCTCCACTTTACAATTTTTTTGTTATATTTAGCTATTCCTGAGAGTTTATCTTATTTTTTATTTGTTTATTTAAATGAAGTCGACCAGTTGCCTGCCCTTCCTTCCATTATCCGTCACCGAGACAAAACTGAACAAATTTCTGAGGTCGACCTTGTAAAGATAAGGATTCAGGTCTGTCTGCTGTTTACCTTTGCTCCTACGCGCACTGCCCTTCTCTCCACATTTATGTGTTTGTTTGTCTACCTAATCTTTTGGGTTTTTATTTCTAATGAGGTCGACCAGTGGTCTATTTATTATTGTTTTTACTACGCATCAGCTGTGCTGCTTGTCTTTGCTCCTGTGTGCTCGCGCACTCTCGCCTTTTCCACTTATTTTTATTTTTGATTTATTTTTTATTTATTTTGTCAATTTTAAAAAAAAAATACGCATCTTGCTGTGCTGTTTGTGTTTGCTTGAGTGCATTCGCGCGCTCTCGCTTTCTCCACTTTAGAATTTTTTTGTTATTATTTATCTATTCCTGAGAGTTTATCTTATTTTTTTATTTGTTTATTTAAATGAAGTCGACCAGTTGCCTGCCCTTCCTTCCATTATCCGTCACCGAGACAAACTGAACAAAGGTCTGAGGTCGACCTTGTAAAGATAAGGATTCAGGTCTGTCTGCTGTTTACCTTTGCTCCTGCGCGCACTGCCCTTCTCTCCACATTTATGTGTTTGTTTGTTTGTCTATCTAATCTTTTGGGTTTTTATTTCTAATGAGGTCGACCAGTTGTCTATTTATTATTTTTTTTACTACGCATCAAGCTGCGCTGCTTGTCTTTGCTCCTGTGTGCTCGCGCACTCTCGCCTTTTCCACTTATTTTTATTTTTTGATTTATTTTGTCAATTTAAAAAAATACGCATCGTGCTGTGCTGTTTGTGTTTGCTTGAGTGCATTCGCGAGCTCTCGCTTTCTCCACTTTTCAATTTTTATGTCATTATTTATCTATTCCTGAGAGTTTATCTTATTTTTTATTTGTTTATTTAAATGAAGTCGACCAGTAGCCCGCCCTTCCTTCCATTATCCGTCACCGAGACAAACTGAACAAAGTTCTGAGGTCGACCTTGTAAAGATAAGGATTCAGGTCTGTCTGCTGTTTACCTTTGCTCCTGCGCGCACTGCCTTTCTCTCCACATTTATGTGTTTGTTTGTTTGTCTATCTAATCTTTTGGGTTTTTATTTCTAATGAGGTCGACCCAGTTGTCTATTTATTATTTTTTTTACTACGCATCAAGCTGCGCTGCTTGTCTTTGCTCCTGTGTGCTCCCGCACTCTCGCCTTTTCCACTTATTTTTATTTTTGATTTATTTTTGATATATTTTGTCAATTTAAAAAAAATACGCATCGTGCTGTGCTGTTTGTGTTTGCTTGAGTGCATTCGCGCGCTCTCGCTTTCTCCACTTTACAATTTTTTTGTTATTATTTATCTATTCCTGAGAGTTTATCTTATTTTTTATTTGTTTATTTAAATGAAGTCGACCAGTTGCCTGCCCTTCCTTCATTATCCGTCACCGAGACAAACTGAACAAATTTCTGAGGTCGACCTTGTAAAGATAAGGATTCAGGTCTGTCTGCTGTTTACCTTTGCTCCTACGCGCACTGCCCTTCTATCCACATTTATGTGTTTGTTTGTCTACCTAATCTTTTGGGTTTTTATTTCTAATGAGGTCGACCAGTGGTCTATTTATTATTGTTTTTACTACGCATCAAGCTGTGCTGCTTGTCTTTGCTCCTGTGTGCTCGCGCACTCTTGCCTTTTCCACTTATTTTTATTTTAGATTTATTTTTGATTTATTTTGTCAATTTAAAAAAAATACGCATCGTGCTGTGCTGTTTGTGTTTGCTTGAGTGCATTCGCGCGCTCTCGCTTTCTCCACTTTACATATTTTTTGTTATTATTTATCTATTCCTGAGAGTTTATCTTATTTTTTTATTTGTTTATTTAAATGAAGTCGACCAGTTGCCTGCCCTTCCTTCCATTATCTGTCACCGAGACAAACTGAACAAAGTTCTGAGGTCGACCTTGTAAAGATAAGGATTCAGGTCTGTCTGCTGTTTACCTTGCTCCTGCGCGCACTGCCCATCTCTCCACATTTATGTGTTTGTTTGTTTGTCTATATAATCTTTTGGGTTTTTATTTCTAATGAGGTCGACCAGTTGTCTATTTATTATTTTTTTTACTAAGCATCAAGCTGCGTTGCTTACCTTTGCTCCTGTGTGCTCGCGCACTCTCGCCTTTTCCACTTATTTTTATTTTTGATTTATTTTTGATTTATTTTGTCAATTTAAAATAAAAATACGCATCGTGCTGTGCTGTTTGTGTTTGCTTCAGTGCATTCGCCCGCTCTCGCTTTCTCCACTTTACAATTTTTTTGTTATTATTTATCTATTCCTGAGAGTTTATCTTATTTTTTATTTGGTTATTTAAATGAAGTCGACCAGTTGCCTGCCCTAGCTTCCATTATCCGTCACCGAGACAAACTGAACAAAGTTCTGAGTCGACCTTGTAAAGATAAGGATTCAGGTCTGTCTGCTGTTAACCTTTGCTCCTGCGCGCACTGCCCTTCTCTCCACATTTATGTGTTTGTTTGTTTGTCTATCTAATCTTTTCAGTTTTTATTTCTAATGAGGTCGACCAGTTGTCTATTATTATTTTTTTTACTACGCATAAAACTGCGCTGCTTGTCTTTGCTCCTGTGTGCTCGCGCACTCTCGCCTTTTCCACTTATTTTTATTTTTGATTTATTTTTGAATTATTTTGTCAATTTTAAAAAAAAATACGCATCGTGCTGTGCTGTTTGTGTTTGCTTGAGTGCATTCGCGCGCTCTCGCTTTCTCCACTTTACAATTTTTTTGTTATTATTTATCTATTCCTGAGAGTTTATCTTATTTTTTATTTGTTTACTTAAATGAAGTCGACCAGTTGCCTGCCCTTCCTTCCATTATCCGTCACCGAGACAAACTGAACAAAGTTCTGAGGTCGACCTTGTAAAGATAAGGATTCAGGTCTGTCTGCTGTTTACCTTGCTCCTGCGCGCACTGCCCTTCTCTCCACATTCATGTGTTTGTTTGTTTGTCTATCTAATCTTTTGGGTTTTTATTTCTAATGAGGTCGACCAGTTGTCTATTTATTATTTTTTTTTACTACGCATCAAGCTGCGCTGCTTGTCTTTGCTCCTGTGTGCTCGCGCACTCTCGCCTTTTCCACTTATTTTTATTTTTGATTTATTTTTGATTTATTTTGTCAATTTAAAAAAAATACGCATCGTGCTGTGCTGTTTGTGTTTGCTTGAGTGCATTCGCGCGCTTTTCGCTTTCTCCACTTTACAATTTTTTTGTTATTATTTATCTATTCCTGAGAGTTTATCTTATTTTTTATTTGTTTATTTAAATGAAGTCACCAGTTGCCTGCCCTTCCTTCCATTATCCGTCACCGAGACAAACTGAACAAAGTTCTGAGGTTGACCTTGTAAAGATAAGGATTCAGGTCTGTCTGCTGTTTACCTTTGCTCCTGCGCGCACTGCCCTTCTCTCCACATTTATGTGTTTGTTTGTTTGTCTATCTAAACTTTTGGGTTTTATTTCTAATGAGGTCGACCAGTTGTCTATTTATTATTTTTTTTACTACGCATCAAGCTGCGCTGCTTGTCTTGCTCCTGTGTGCTCGCGCACTCTCGCCTTTTCCACTTATTTTTATTTTTGATTTATTTTTGATTTATTTTGTCAATTTAAAAAAAATTACGAATCGTGCTGTGCTGTTTGTGTTTGCTTGAGTGCATTCGCGCGCTCTCGCCTTCTCCACTTTACAATTTTTTTGTTATTATTTATCTATTCTTGAGAGTTTATCTTATTTTTTATTTGTTTATTAAATGAAGTCTACCAGTTGCCTGCCCTTCCTTCCATTATCCGTCACCGAGACAAACTGAACAAAGTTCTGAGGTCGACCTTGTATAGATAAGGATTCAGGTCTGTCTGCTGTTTACCTTTGCTCCTGCGCGCACTGCCCTTCTCTCCACATTTATGTGTTTGTTTGTTTGTCTATCTAATCTTTTGGGTTTTTATTTCTAATGAGGTCGACCAGTTGTCTATTTATTATTTTTTTACTACACATCAAGCTGCGCTGCTTGTCTTTGCTCCTGTGTGCTCGCGCACTCTCTCCTTTTCCACTTATTTTTATTTTTGATTTATTTTGTCAATTTAAAAAAAAATACGCATCGTGCTGTGCTGTTTGTGTTTGCTTGAGTGCATTCGCGCGCTCTCGCTTTCTCCACTTTACAATTTTTTTGTTATTATTTATCTATTCCTGAGAGTTTATCTTATTTTTTATTTGTTTATTTAAATGAAGTCCACCAGTTGCCTGCCCTTCCTTCCATTATCTGTCACCGAGACAAACTGAACAAAGTTCTGAGGTTGACCTTGTAAAGATAAGGATTCAGGTCTGTCTGCTGTTTACCTTTGCTCCTGCGCTCACTGCCTTTCTCTCCACATTTATGTGTTTGTTTGTTTGTCTATCTAATCTTTTGGGTTTTTATTTCTAATGAGGTCGACCAGTTGTCTATTTATTATTTTTTTTTACTACGCATCAAGCTGCGCTGCTTGTCTTTGCTCCTGTGTGCTCGCGCACTCTCGCCTTTTCCACTTATTTTTATTTTTGATTTATTTTTGATTTATTTTGTCAATTTTTAAAAAAAATACGCATCGTGCTGTGCTGTTTGTGTTTGCTTGAGTGCATTCGCGCGCTCTCGCTTTCTCCACTTTACAATTTTTTTTGTTATTATTTATCTATTCCTGAGAGTTTATCTTACTTTTATTTGTTTATTTAAATGAAGTCGACCAGTTGCCTGCCCTTCCTTCCATTATCCGTCACCGAGACAAACTGAACAAAGTTCTGAGGTCGACCTTGTAAAGATAAGGATTCAGGTCTGTCTGCTGTTTACCTTTGCTCCTGCGCGCATTGCCCTTCTCTCCACATTTATGTGTTTGTTTGTTTGTCTATATAATCTTTTGGTTTTTATTTCTAATGAGGTCGACCAGTTGTCTATTAATTATTTTTTTTACTACGCATGAAGCTGCGCTGCTTGTCTTTGCTCCTGTGTGCTCGCGCACTCTCGCCTTTTCCACTTATTTTTATTTTTGATTTATTTTTGATTTATTTTGTCAATTTTTAAAAAAAATACGCATCGTGCTGTGCTGTTTGTGTTTGCTTGAGTGCATTCGCGCGCTCTCGCTTTCTCCACTTTACAATTTTTTTGTTATTATTTATCTATTCCTGAGAGTTTATCTTATTTTTTATTTGTTTATTTAAATGAAGTCGACCAGTTGCCTGCCCTTCCTTCCATTATCCGTCACCGAGACAAACTGAACAAAGGTCTGAGGTCGACCTTGTAAAGATAAGGATTCAGGTCTGTCTGCTGTTTACCTTTGCTCCTGCGCGCACTGCCCTTCTCTCCACATTTATGTGTTTGTTTGTTTGTCTATCTAATCTTTTGGGTTTTTATTTCTAATGAGGTCGACCAGTTGTCTATTTATTATTTTTTTTACTACGCATCAAGCTGCGCTGCTTGTCTTTGCTCCTGTGTGCTCGCGCACTCTCGCCTTTTCCACTTATTTTTATTTTTGATTTATTTTGTCAATTTAAAAAAAAATACGCATCGTGCTGTGCTGTTTGTGTTTGCTTGAGTGCATTCGCGCGCTCTCGCTTTCTCCACTTTACAATTTTTTTGTTATTATTTATCTATTCCTGAGAGTTTATCTTATTTTTTATTTGTTTATTTAAATGAAGTCGACCAGTTGCCTGCCCTTCCTTCCATTATCCGTCACCGAGACAAACTGAACAAAGTTCTGAGGTCGACCTTGTAAAGATAAGGATTCAGGTCTGTCTGCTGTTTACCTTTGCTCCTGCGCGCACTGCCCTTCTCTCCACATTTATGTGTTTGTTTGTTTGTCTATCTAATCTTTTGGGTTTTTATTTCTAATGAGGTCGACCAGTTGTCTATTTATTATTTTTTTTACTACGCATCAAGCTGCGCTGCTTGTCTTTGCTCCTGTGTGCTCGCGCACTCTCGCCTTTTCCACTTATTTTTATTTTTGATTTATTTTTGATTTATTTTGTCAATTTAAAAAAAATACGCATCGTGCTGTGCTGTTTGTGTTTGCTTGAGTGCATTCGCGCGCTCTCGCTTTCTCCACTTTACAATTTTTTTGTTATTATTTATCTATTCCTGAGAGTTTATCTTATTTTTTATTTGTTTATTTAAATGAAGTCGACCAGTTGCCTGCCCTTCCTTCCATTATCCGTCACCGAGACAAACTGAACAAAGTTCTGAGGTCGACCTTGTAAAGATAAGGATTCAGGTCTGTCTGCTGTTTACCTTTGCTCCTGCGCGCACTGCCCTTCTCTCCACATTTATGTGTTTGTTTGTTTGTCTATCTAATCTTTTGGGTTTTTATTTCTAATGAGGTCGACCAGTTGTCTATTTATTATTTTTTTTACTACGCATCAAGCTGCGCTGCTTGTCTTTGCTCCTGTGTGCTCGCGCACTCTCGCCTTTTCCACTTATTTTTATTTTAGATTTATTTTTGATTTATTTTGTCAATTTAAAAAAAATACGCATCGTGCTGTGCTGTTTGTGTTTGCTTGAGTGCATTCGCGCGCTCTCGCTTTCTCCACTTTACAATTTTTTTGTTATTATTTATCTATTCCTGAGAGTTTATCTTATTTTTTATTTGTTTATTTAAATGAAGTCGACCAGTTGCCTGCCCTTCCTTCCATTATCCGTCACCGAGACAAACTGAACAAAGTTCTGAGGTCGACCTTGTAAAGATAAGGATTCAGGTCTGTCTGCTGTTTACCTTTGCTCCTGCGCGCACTGCCCTTCTCTCCACATTTATGTGTTTGTTTGTTTGTCTATATAATCTTTTGGGTTTTTATTTCTAATGAGGTCGACCAGTTGTCTATTTATTATTTTTTTTACTACGCATCAAGCTGCGTTGCTTGTCTTTGCTCCTGTGTGCTCGCGCACTCTCGCCTTTTCCACTTATTTTTATTTTTGATTTATTTTTGATTTATTTTGTCAATTTAAAAAAAAATACGCATCGTGCTGTGCTGTTTGTGTTTGCTTGAGTGCATTCGCGCGCTCTCGCTTTCTCCACTTTACAATTTTTTTGTTATTATTTATCTATTCCTGAGAGTTTATCTTATTTTTTATTTGTTTATTTAAATGAAGTCGACCAGTTGCCTGCCCTAGCTTCCATTATCCGTCACCGAGACAAACTGAACAAAGTTCTGAGGTCGACCTTGTAAAGATAAGGATTCAGGTCTGTCTGCTGTTACCTTTGCTCCTGCGCGCACTGCCCTTCTCTCCACATTTATGTGTTTGTTTGTTTGTCTATCTAATCTTTTGGGTTTTTATTTCTAATGAGGTCGACCAGTTGTCTATTTATTATTTTTTTTACTACGCATCAAGCTGCGCTGCTTGTCTTTGCTCCTGTGTGCTCGCGCACTCTCGCCTTTTCCACTTATTTTTATTTTAGGTTTATTTTTGATTTATTTTGTCAATTTAAAAAAAAATACGCATCGTGCTGTGCTGTTTGTGTTTGCTTGAGTGCATTCGCGAGCTCTCGCTTTCTCCACTTTTCAATTTTTATGTCATTATTTATCTATTCCTGAGAGTTTATCTTATTTTTTATTTGTTTATTTAAATGAAGTCGACCAGTTGCCTGCCCTTCCTTCCATTATCCGTCAACGAGACAAACTGAACAAAGTTCTGAGGTCGACCTTGTAAAGATAAGGATTCAGGTCTGTCTGCTGTTTACCTTTGCTCCTGCGCGCTCTGCCCTTCTCTCCACATTTATGTGTTTGTTTGTCTATCTAATCTTTTGGGTTTTTATTTCTAATGAGGTCGACCAGTTGTCTATTTATTATTTTTTTTACTACGCATCAAGCTGCGCTGCTTGTCTTTGCTCCTGTGTGCTCGCGCACTCTCGCCTTTTCCACTTATTTTTATTTTTGATTTATTTTTGTTTTATTTTGTCATTTTTTATAAAAAAATACGCATGGTGCTGTGCTGTTTGTGTTTGCTTGAGTGCATTCGCGAGCTCTCGCTTTCTCCACTTTTCAATGTTTATGTTATTATTTATCTATTCCTGAGAGTTTATCTTATTTTTTATTTGTTTATTTAAATGAAGTCGACCAGTTGCCTGCCCTTCCTTCCATTATCCGTCACCGAGACAAACTGAACAAAGTTCTGAGGTCGACCTTGTAAAGATAAGGATTCAGGTCTGTCTGCTGTTTACCTTTGCTCCTGCGCGCACTGCCCTTCTCTCCACATTTATGTGATGTTTGTTTGTCTATCTAATCTTTTGGGTTTTTATTTCTAATGAGGTCGACCAGTTGTCTATTTATTATTTTTTTTACTACGCATCAAGCTGCGCTGCTTGTCTTTGCTCCTGTGTGCTCGCGCACTCTCGCCTTTTCCACTTATTTTTATTTTTGATTTATTTTGTCAATTTAAAAAAAAATACGCATCGTGCTGTGCTGTTTGTGTTTGCTTGAGTGCATTCGCGCGCTCTCTCTTTCTCCACTTTACAATTTTTTTGTTATTATTTATCTATTCCTGAGAGTTTATCTTATTTTTTATTTGTTTATTTAAATGAAGTCGACCAGTTGCCTGCCCTTCCTTCCATTATCCGTCACCGAGACAAACTGAACAAAGTTCTGAGGTCGACCTTGTAAAGATAAGGATTCAGGTCTGTCTGCTGTTTACCATTGCTCCTGCGCGCACTGCCCTTCTCTCCACATTTATGTGTTTCTTTGATTGTCTATCTAATCTTTTGGGTTTTTATTTCTAATGAGGTCGACCAGTTGTCTATTTATTATTTTTTTTACTACGCATCAAGCTGCGCTGCTTGTCTTTGCTCCTGTGTGCTCGCGCACTCTCGCCTTTTCCACTTATTTTTATTTTTGATTTATTTTTGATTTATTTTGTCAATTTTAAAAAAAAATACGCATCGTGCTGTGCTGTTTGTGTTTGCTTGAGTGCATTCGTGCGCTCTCGCTTTCTCCAATTTACAATTTTTTTGTTATTATTTATCCATTCCTGAGTTTATCTTATTTTTTATTTGTTTATTTAAATGAAGTCGACCAGTTGCCTGCCCTTCCTTCCATTATCCGTCACCGAGACAAACTGAACAAAGTTCTGAGGTCGACCTTGTAAAGATAAGGATTCAGGTCTGTCTGCTGTTTACCTTTGCTCCTGCGCGCACTGCCCTTCTCTCCACATTCATGTGTTTGTTTGTTTGTCTATCTAATCTTTTGGGTTTTTATTTCTAATGAGGTCGACCAGTTGTCTATTTATTATTTTTTTTACTACGCATCAAGCTGCGCTGCTTGTCTTTGCTCCTGTGTGCTCGCGCACTCTCGCCTTTTCCACTTATTTTTATTTTTTATTTATTTTTGATTTATTTTGTCAATTTAAAAAAAATACGCATCGTGCTGTGCTGTTTGTGTTTGCTTGAGTGCATTCGCGCGCTTTCGCTTTCTCCACTTTACAATTTTTTTGTTATTATTTATCTATTCCTGAGAGTTTATCTTATTTTTGATTTGTTTATTTAAATGAAGTCACCAGTTGCCTGCCCTTCCTTCCATTATCCGTCACCGAGACAAACTGAACAAAGTTCTGAGGTTGACCTTGTAAAGATAAGGATTCAGGTCTGTCTGCTGTTTACCTTTGCTCCTGCGCGCACTGCCCTTCTCTCCACATTTATGTGTTTGTTTGTTTGTCTATCTAAACTTTTGGGTTTTTATTTCTAATGAGGTCGACCAGTTGTCTATTTATTATTTTTTTTACTACGCATCAAGCTGCGCTGCTTGTCTTTGCTCCTGTGTGCTCGCGCACTCTCGCCTTTTCCACTTATTTTTATTTTTGATTTATTTTTGATTTATTTTGTCAATTTAAAAAAAAATACGAATCGTGCTGTGCTGTTTGTGTTTGCTTGAGTGCATTCGCGCGCTCTCGCTTTCTCCACTTTACAATTTTTTTGTTATTATTTATCTATTCCTGAGAGTTTATCTTATTTTTTATTTGTTTATTTAAATGAAGTCTACCAGTTGCCTGCCCTTTCTTCCATTATCCGTCACCGAGACAAACTGAACAAAGTTCTGAGGTCGACCTTGTAAAGATAAGGATTCAGGTCTGTCTGCTGTTTACCTTTGCTCCTGCGCGCACTGCCCTTCTCTCCACATTTATGTGTTTGTTTGTTTGTCTATCTAATCTTTTGGGTTTTTATTTCTAATGAGGTCGACCAGTTGTCTATTTATTATTTTTTTTACTACACATCAAGCTGCGCTGCTTGTCTTTGCTCCTGTGTGCTCGCGCACTCTCTCCTTTTCCACTTATTTTTATTTTTGATTTATTTTGTCAATTAAAAAAAAAATACGCATCGTGCTGTGCTGTTTGTGTTTGCTTGAGTGCATTCGCGCGCTCTCGCTTTCTCCACTTTACAATTTTTTTGTTATTATTTATCTATTCCTGAGAGTTTATCTTATTTTTTATTTGTTTATTTAAATGAAGTCCACCAGTTGCCTGCCCTTCCTTCCATTATCTGTCACCGAGACAAACTGAAGAAAGTTCTGAGGTCGACCTTGTAAAGATAAGGATTCAGGTCTGTCTGCTGTTTACCTTTGCTCCTGCGCTCACTGCCTTTCTCTCCACATTTATGTGTTTGTTTGTTTGTCTATCTAATCTTTTGGGTTTTTATTTCTAATGAGGTCGACCAGTTGTCTATTTATTATTTTTTTTACTACGCATCAAGCTGCGCTGCTTGTCTTTGCTCCTGTGTGCTCGCGCACTCTCGCCTTTTCCACTTATTTTTATTTTTGATTTATTTTTGATTTATTTTGTCAATTTTTAAAAAAATACGCATCGTGCTGTGCTGTTTGTGTTTGCTTGAGTGCATTCGCGCGCTCTCGCTTTCTCCACTTTACAATTTTTTTTGTTATTATTTATCTATTCCTGAGAGTTTATCTTACTTTTATTTGTTTATTTAAATGAAGTCGACCAGTTGCCTGCCCTTCCTTCCATTATCCGTCACCGAGACAAACTGAACAAAGTTCTGAGGTCGACCTTTTAAAGATAAGGATTCACGTCTGTCTGCTGTTTACCTTTGCTCCTGCGCGCACTGCCCTTCTCTCCACATTTATGTGTTTGTTTGTTTGTCTATATAATCTTTTGGGTTTTTATTTCTAATGAGGTCGACCAGTTGTCTATTTATTATTTTTTTTTACTACGCATGAAGCTGCGCTGCTTGTCTTTGCTCCTGTGTGCTCGCGCACTCTCGCCTTTTCCACTTATTTTTATTTTTGATTTATTTTTGATTTATTTTGTCAATTTTTAAAAAAAATACGCATCGTGCTGTGCTGTTTGTGTTTGCTTGAGTGCATTCGCGCGCTCTCGCTTTCTCCACTTTACAATTTTTTTGTTATTATTTATCCTTCCTGAGAGTTTATCTTATTTTTTATTTGTTTATTTAAATGAAGTCGACCAGTTGCCTGCCCTTCCTTCCATTATCCGTCACCGAGACAAACTGAACAAAGTTCTGAGGTCGACCTTGTAAATATAAGGATTCAGGTCTGTCTGCTGTTTACCTTTGCTCCTGCGCGCACTGCCTTTCTCTCCACATTTATGTGTTTGTTTGTTTGTCTATCTAATCTTTTGGGTTTTTATTTCTAATGAGGTCGACCAGTTGTCTATTTATTATTTTTTTTAATACGCATCAAGCTGCGCTGCTTGTCTTTGCTCCTGTGTGCTCGCGCACTCTCGCCTTTTCCACTTATTTTTATTTTTGATTTATTTTTGATATATTTTGTCAATTTAAAAAAAATACGCATCGTGCTGTGCTGTTTGTGTTTGCTTGAGTGCATTCGCGCGCTCTCGCTTTCTCCACTTTACAATTTTTTTGTTATTATTTATCTATTCCTGAGAGTTTATCTTATTTTTTATTTGTTTATTTAAATGAAGTCGACCAGTTGCCTGCCCTTCCTTCCATTATCCGTCACCGAGACAAACTGAACAAATTTCTGAGGTCAACCTTGTAAAGATAAGGATTCAGGTCTGTCTGCTGTTTACCTTTGCTCCTGCGCGCACTGCCCTTCTCTCCACATTTATGTGTTTGTTTGTCTATCTAATCTTTTGGGTTTTTATTTCTAATGAGGTCGACCAGTTGTCTATTTATTATTGTTTTTACTACGCATCAAGCTGTGCTGCTTGTCTTTGCTCCTGTGTGCTCGCGCACTCTCGCCTTTTCCACTTATTTTTATTTTAGATTTATTTTTGATTTATTTTGTCAATTTAAAAAAAAATACGCATCGTGCTGTGCTGTTTGTGTTTGCTTGAGTGCATTCGCGCGCTCTCGCTTTCTCCACTTTACAATTTTTTTGTTATTATTTATCTATTCCTGAGAGTTTATCTTATTTTTTATTTGTTTATTTAAATGAAGTCGACCAGTTGCCTGCCCTTCCTTCCATTATCCGTCACCGAGACAAACTGAACAAATTTCTGAGGTCGACCTTGTAAAGATAAGGATTCAGGTCTGTCTGCTATTTACCTTTGCTCCTGCGCGCACTGCCCTTCTCTCCACATTTATGTGTTTGTTTGTCTATCTAATCTTTTGGGTTTTTATTTCTAATGAGGTCGACCAGTTGTCTGTTTATTATTTTTTTTACTACGCATCAAGCTGTGCTGCTTGTCTTTGCTCCTGTGTGCTCGCGCACTCTCGCCTTTTCCACTTATTTTTATTTTAGGTTTATTTTTGATTTATTTTGTCAATTTAAAAAAAAAATACGCATCGTGCTGTGCTGTTTGTGTTTGCTTGAGTGCATTCGCGAGCTCTCGCTTTCTCCACTTTTCAATTTTTATGTCATTATTTATCTATTCCTGAGAGTTTATCTTATTTTTTATTTGTTTATTTAAATGAAGTCGACCAGTTGCCTGCCCTTCCTTCCATTATCCGTCAACGAGACAAACTGAACAAAGTTCTGAGGTCGACCTTGTAAAGATAAGGATTCAGGTCTGTCTGCTGTTTACCTTTGCTCCTGCGCGCTCTGCCCTTCTCTCCACATTTATGTGTTTGTTTGTCTATCTAATCTTTTGGGTTTTTATTTCTAATGAGGTCGACCAGTTGTCTATTTATTATTTTTTTTACTACGCATCAAGCTGCGCTGCTTGTCTTTGCTCCTGTGTGCTCGCGCACTCTCGCCTTTTCCACTTATTTTTATTTTTGATTTATTTTTGTTTTATTTTGTCATTTTTTATAAAAAAATACGCATGGTGCTGTGCTGTTTGTGTTTGCTTGAGTGCATTCGCGAGCTCTCGCTTTCTCCACTTTTCAATGTTTATGTTATTATTTATCTATTCCAGAGAGTTTATCTTATTTTTTATTTGTTTATTTAAATGAAGTCGACCAGTTGCCTGCCCTTCCTTCCATTATCCGTCACCGAGACAAACTGAACAAAGTTCTGAGGTCGACCTTGTAAAGATAAGGATTCAGGTCTGTCTGCTGTTTACCTTTGCTCCTGCGCGCACTGCCCTTCTCTCCACATTTATGTGATGTTTGTTTGTCTATCTAATCTTTTGGGTTTTTATTTCTAATGAGGTCGACCAGTTGTCTATTTATTATTTTTTTTACTACGCATCAAGCTGCGCTGCTTGTCTTTGCTCCTGTGTGCTCGCGCACTCTCGCCTTTTCCACTTATTTTTATTTTTGATTTATTTTGTCAATTTAAAAAAAAATACGCATCGTGCTGTGCTGTTTGTGTTTGCTTGAGTGCATTCGCGCGCTCTCTCTTTCTCCACTTTACAATTTTTTTGTTATTATTTATCTATTCCTGAGAGTTTATCTTATTTTTTATTTGTTTATTTAAATGAAGTCGACCAGTTGCCTGCCCTTCCTTCCATTATCCGTCACCGAGACAAACTGAACAAAGTTCTGAGGTCGACCTTGTAAAGGTAAGGATTCAGGTCTGTCTGCTGTTTACCATTGCTCCTGCGCGCACTGCCCTTCTCTCCACATTTATGTGTTTCTTTGATTGTCTATCTAATCTTTTGGGTTTTTATTTCTAATGAGGTCGACCAGTTGTCTATTTATTATTTTTTTTACTACGCATCAAGCTGCGCTGCTTGTCTTTGCTCCTGTGTGCTCGCGCACTCTCGCCTTTTCCACTTATTTTTATTTTTGATTTATTTTTGATTTATTTTGTCAATTTTAAAAAAAAATACGCATCGTGCTGTGCTGTTTGTGTTTGCTTGAGTGCATTCGTGCGCTCTCGCTTTCTCCAATTTACAATTTTTTTGTTATTATTTATCCATTCCTGAGTTTATCTTATTTTTTATTTGTTTATTTAAATGAAGTCGACCAGTTGCCTGCCCTTCCTTCCATTATCCGTCACCGAGACAAACTGAACAAAGTTCTGAGGTCGACCTTGTAAAGATAAGGATTCAGGTCTGTCTGCTGTTTACCTTTGCTCCTGCGCGCACTGCCCTTCTCTCCACATTCATGTGTTTGTTTGTTTGTCTATCTAATCTTTTGGGTTTTTATTTCTAATGAGGTCGACCAGTTGTCTATTTATTATTTTTTTTACTACGCATCAAGCTGCGCTGCTTGTCTTTGCTCCTGTGTGCTCGCGCACTCTCGCCTTTTCCACTTATTTTTATTTTTTATTTATTTTTGATTTATTTTGTCAATTTAAAAAAAATACGCATCGTGCTGTGCTGTTTGTGTTTGCTTGAGTGCATTCGCGCGCTTTCGCTTTCTCCACTTTACAATTTTTTTGTTATTATTTATCTATTCCTGAGAGTTTATCTTATTTTTGATTTGTTTATTTAAATGAAGTCACCAGTTGCCTGCCCTTCCTTCCATTATCCGTCACCGAGACAAACTGAACAAAGTTCTGAGGTTGACCTTGTAAAGATAAGGATTCAGGTCTGTCTGCTGTTTACCTTTGCTCCTGCGCGCACTGCCCTTCTCTCCACATTTATGTGTTTGTTTGTTTGTCTATCTAAACTTTTGGGTTTTTATTTCTAATGAGGTCGACCAGTTGTCTATTTATTATTTTTTTTACTACGCATCAAGCTGCGCTGCTTGTCTTTGCTCCTGTGTGCTCGCGCACTCTCGCCTTTTCCACTTATTTTTATTTTTGATTTATTTTTGATTTATTTTGTCAATTTAAAAAAAAATACGAATCGTGCTGTGCTGTTTGTGTTTGCTTGAGTGCATTCGCGCGCTCTCGCTTTCTCCACTTTACAATTTTTTTGTTATTATTTATCTATTCCTGAGAGTTTATCTTATTTTTTATTTGTTTATTTAAATGAAGTCTACCAGTTGCCTGCCCTTTCTTCCATTATCCGTCACCGAGACAAACTGAACAAAGTTCTGAGGTCGACCTTGTAAAGATAAGGATTCAGGTCTGTCTGCTGTTTACCTTTGCTCCTGCGCGCACTGCCCTTCTCTCCACATTTATGTGTTTGTTTGTTTGTCTATCTAATCTTTTGGGTTTTTATTTCTAATGAGGTCGACCAGTTGTCTATTTATTATTTTTTTTACTACACATCAAGCTGCGCTGCTTGTCTTTGCTCCTGTGTGCTCGCGCACTCTCTCCTTTTCCACTTATTTTTATTTTTGATTTATTTTGTCAATTTAAAAAAAAATACGCATCGTGCTGTGCTGTTTGTGTTTGCTTGAGTGCATTCGCGCGCTCTCGCTTTCTCCACTTTACAATTTTTTTGTTATTATTTATCTATTCCTGAGAGTTTATCTTATTTTTTATTTGTTTATTTAAATGAAGTCCACCAGTTGCCTGCCCTTCCTTCCATTATCTGTCACCGAGACAAACTGAAGAAAGTTCTGAGGTCGACCTTGTAAAGATAAGGATTCAGGTCTGTCTGCTGTTTACCTTTGCTCCTGCGCTCACTGCCTTTCTCTCCACATTTATGTGTTTGTTTGTTTGTCTATCTAATCTTTTGGGTTTTTATTTCTAATGAGGTCGACCAGTTGTCTATTTATTATTTTTTTTACTACGCATCAAGCTGCGCTGCTTGTCTTTGCTCCTGTGTGCTCGCGCACTCTCGCCTTTTCCACTTATTTTTATTTTTGATTTATTTTTGATTTATTTTGTCAATTTTTAAAAAAATACGCATCGTGCTGTGCTGTTTGTGTTTGCTTGAGTGCATTCGCGCGCTCTCGCTTTCTCCACTTTACAATTTTTTTGTTATTATTTATCTATTCCTGAGAGTTTATCTTACTTTTATTTGTTTATTTAAATGAAGTCGACCAGTTGCCTGCCCTTCCTTCCATTATCCGTCACCGAGACAAACTGAACAAAGTTCTGAGGTCGACCTTTTAAAGATAAGGATTCACGTCTGTCTGCTGTTTACCTTTGCTCCTGCGCGCACTGCCCTTCTCTCCACATTTATGTGTTTGTTTGTTTGTCTATATAATCTTTTGGGTTTTTATTTCTAATGAGGTCGACCAGTTGTCTATTTATTATTTTTTTTACTACGCATGAAGCTGCGCTGCTTGTCTTTGCTCCTGTGTGCTCGCGCACTCTCGCCTTTTCCACTTATTTTTATTTTTGATTTATTTTTGATTTATTTTGTCAATTTTTAAAAAAAATACGCATCGTGCTGTGCTGTTTGTGTTTGCTTGAGTGCATTCGCGCGCTCTCGCTTTCTCCACTTTACAATTTTTTTGTTATTATTTATCCTTCCTGAGAGTTTATCTTATTTTTTATTTGTTTATTTAAATGAAGTCGACCAGTTGCCTGCCCTTCCTTCCATTATCCGTCACCGAGACAAACTGAACAAAGTTCTGAGGTCGACCTTGTAAATATAAGGATTCAGGTCTGTCTGCTGTTTACCTTTGCTCCTGCGCGCACTGCCTTTCTCTCCACATTTATGTGTTTGTTTGTTTGTCTATCTAATCTTTTGGGTTTTTATTTCTAATGAGGTCGACCAGTTGTCTATTTATTATTTTTTTTAATACGCATCAAGCTGCGCTGCTTGTCTTTGCTCCTGTGTGCTCGCGCACTCTCGCCTTTTCCACTTATTTTTATTTTTGATTTATTTTTGATATATTTGTCAATTTAAAAAAAATACGCATCGTGCTGTGCTGTTTGTGTTTGCTTGAGTGCATTCGCGCGCTCTCGCTTTCTCCACTTTACAATTTTTTTGTTATTATTTATCTATTCCTGAGAGTTTATCTTATTTTTTATTTGTTTATTTAAATGAAGTCGACCAGTTGCCTGCCCTTCCTTCCATTATCCGTCACCGAGACAAACTGAACAAATTTCTGAGGTCAACCTTGTAAAGATAAGGATTCAGGTCTGTCTGCTGTTTACCTTTGCTCCTGCGCGCACTGCCCTTCTCTCCACATTTATGTGTTTGTTTGTCTATCTAATCTTTTGGGTTTTTATTTCTAATGAGGTCGACCAGTTGTCTATTTATTATTTTTTTTACTACGCATCAAGCTGTGCTGCTTGTCTTTGCTCCTGTGTGCTCGCGCACTCTCGCCTTTTCCACTTATTTTTATTTTAGATTTATTTTTGATTTATTTTGTCAATTTAAAAAAAAATACGCATCGTGCTGTGCTGTTTGTGTTTGCTTGAGTGCATTCGCGAGCTCTCGCTTTCTCCACTTTTCAATTTTTATGTCATTATTTATCTATTCCTGAGAGTTTATCTTATTTTTTATTTGTTTATTTAAATGAAGTCGACCAGTTGCCTGCCCTTCCTTCCATTATCTGTCACCGAGACAAACTGAACAAAGTTCTGAGGTCGACCTTGTAAAGATAAGGATTCAGGTCTGTCTGCTGTTAACCTTTGCTCCTGCGCGCACTGCCTTTCTCTCCACATTTATGTGTTTGTTTGTTTGTCTATCTAATCTTTTGGGTTTTTATTTCTAATGAGGTCGACCAGTTGTCTATTTATTATTTTTTTTACTACGCATCAAGCTGCGCTGCTTGTCTTTGCTCCTGTGTGCTCCCGCACTCTCGCCTTTTCCACTTATTTTTATTTTTGATTTATTTTTGATATATTTTGTCAATTTAAAAAAAATACGCATCGTGCTGTGCTGTTTGTGTTTGCTTGAGTGCATTCGCGCGCTCTCGCTTTCTCCACTTTACAATTTTTTTGTTATTATTTATCTATTCCTGAGAGTTTATCTTATTTTTTATTTGTTTATTTAAATGAAGTCGACCAGTTGCCTGCCCTTCCTTCCATTATCCGTCACCGAGACAAACTGAACAAATTTCTGAGGTCGACCTTGTAAAGATAAGGATTCAGGTCTGTCTGCTGTTTACCTTTGCTCCTACGCGCACTGCCCTTCTCTCCACATTTATGTGTTTGTTTGTCTATCTAATCTTTTGGGTTTTTATTTCTAATGAGGTCGACCAGTTGTCTATTTATTATTGTTTTTACTACGCATCAAGCTGTGCTGCTTGTCTTTGCTCCTGTGTGCTCGCGCACTCTTGCCTTTTCCACTTATTTTTATTTTAGATTTATTTTTGATTTATTTTGTCAATTTAAAAAAAAATACGCATCGTGCTGTGCTGTTTGTGTTTGCTTGAGTGCATTCGCGCGCTCTCGCTTTCTCCACTTTACAATTTTTTTGTTATTATTTATCTATTCCTGAGAGTTTATCTTATTTTTTATTTGTTTATTTAAATGAAGTCGACCAGTTGCCTGCCCTTCCTTCCATTATCCGTCACCGAGACAAACTGAACAAAGTTCTGAGGTCGACCTTGTAAAGATAAGGATTCAGGTCTGTCTGCTGTTTACCTTTGCTCCTGCGCGCACTGCCCTTCTCTCCACATTTATGTGTTTGTTTGTTTGTCTATATAATCTTTTGGGTTTTTATTTCTAATGAGGTCGACCAGTTGTCTATTTATTATTTTTTTACTACGCATCAAGCTGCGCTGCTTGTCTTTGCTCCTGTGTGCTCGCGCACTCTCGCCTTTTCCACTTATTTTTATTTTTGATTTATTTTTGATTTATTTTGTCAATTTTTAAAAAAATACGCATCGTGCTGTGCTGTTTGTGTTTGCTTGAGTGCATTCGCGCGCTCTCGCTTTCTCCACTTTACAATTTTTTTGTTATTATTTATCTATTCCTGAGAGTTTACCTTATTTTTTATTTGTTTATTTAAATGAAGTCGACCAGTTGCCTGCCCTTCCTTCCATTATCCGTCACCGAGACAAACTGAACAAAGTTCTGAGGTCGACCTTGTAAAGATAAGGATTCAGGTCTGTCTGCTGTTTACCTTTGCTCCTGCGCGCACTGCCCTTCTCTCCACATTTATGTGTTTGTTTGTTTGTCTATATAATCTTTTGGGTTTTTATTTCTAATGAGGTCGACCAGTTGTCTATTTATTATTTTTTTTACTACGCATGAAGCTGCGCTGCTTGTCTTTGCACCTGTGTGCTCGCGCACTCTCGCCTTTTCCACTTATTTTTATTTTTGATTTTTTTTGATTTATTTTGTCAATTTTTAAAAAAATACGCATCGTGCTGTGCTGTTTGTGTTTGCTTGAGTGCATTCGCGCGCTCTCGCTTTCTCCACTTTTCAATTTTTTTGTTATTATTTATCCATTCCTGAGAGTTTATCTTATTTTTTATTTGTTTATTTAAATGAAGTCGACCAGTTGCCTGCCCTTCCTTCCATTATCCGTCACCGAGACAAACTGAACAAAGTTCTGAGGTCGACCTTGTAAAGATAAGGATTCAGGTCTGTCTGCTGTTTACCTTTGCTCCTGCGCGCACTGCCCTTCTCTCCACATTTATGTGTTTGTTTGTTTGTCTATCTAATCTTTTGGGTTTTTATTTCTAATGAGGTCGACCAGTTGTCTATTTATTATTTTGTTTACTATGCATCAAGCTGCGCTGCTTGTCTTTGCTCCTGTGTGCTCGCGCACTCTCGCCTTTTCCAATTAATTTATTTTTGATTTATTTTGATTTATTTTGTCAATTTAAAAAAAATACGCATCGTGCTGTGCTGTTTGTGTTTGCTTGAGTGCATTCGCGCGCTCTCGCTTTCTCCACTTTACAATTTTTTGTTATTATTTATCTATTCCTGAGAGTTTATCTTATTTTTTATTTGTTTATTTAAATGAAGTCGACCAGTTGCCTGCCCTTCCTTCCATTATCCGTCACCGAGACAAACTGAAAATTGTTCTGAGGTCGACCTTGTAAAGATAAGGATTCAGGTCTGTCTGCTGTTTACCTTTGCTCCTGCGCGCACTGCCCTTCTCTCCACATTTATGTGTTTGTTTGTTTGTCTATATAATCTTTTGGGTTTTTATTTCTAATGAGGTCGACCAGTTGTCTATTTATTATTTTTTTTTACTACGCATCAAGCTGCGCTGCTTGTCTTTGCTCCTGTGTGCTCGCGCACTCTCGCCTTTTCCACTTATTTTTATTTTTGATTTATTTTTGATTTATTTTGTCAATTTAAAAAAAATACGCATCGTGCTGTGCTGTTTGTGTTTGCTTGAGTGCATTGGTGCGCTCTCGCTTTCTCCAATTTACAATTTTTTTGTTATTATTTATCCATTCCTGAGTTTATCTTATTTTTTATTTGTTTATTTAAATGAAGTCGACCAGTTGCCTGCCCTTCCTTCCATTTTCCGTCACCGAGACAAACTGAACAAAGTTCTGAGGTCGACCTTATAAAGATAAGGATTCAGGTCTGTCTGTTGTTTACCTTTGCTCCTGCCCGCACTGCCCTTCTCTCCACATTTATGTGTTTGTTTGTTTGTCTATCTTAATCTTTTGGGTTTTTATTTCTAATGAGGTCGACCAGTTGTCTATTTATTATTTTGTTTACTACGCATCAAGCTGCGCTGCTTGTCTTTGCTCCTGTGTGCTCGCGCACTCTCGCATTTTCCACTTATTTTTATTTTTGATTTATTTTTGTTTTATTTTGTCAATTTATAAAAAAATACGCATCGTGCTGTGCTGTTTGTGTTTGCTTGAGTGCATTCGCGCGCTCTCGCATTCTCCACTTTACAATTTTTTTGTTATTATTTATCTATTCCTGAGAGTTTATCTTATTTTTTATTTGTTTATTTAAATGAAGTCGACCAGTTGCCTGCCCTTCCTTCCATTATCCGTCACCGAGACAAACTGAACAAAGTTTTGAGGTCGACCTTGTAAAGATAAGGATTCAGGTCTGTCTGCTGTTTACCTTTGCTCCTGCGCGCACTGCCCTTCTCTCCACATTTATGTGTTTGTTTGTTTGTCTATCTAATCTTTTGGGTTTTTATTTCTAATGAGGTCGACCAGTTGTCTATTTATTATTTTTTTTACTACGCATCAAGCTGCGCTGCTTGTCTTTGCTCCTGTGTGCTCGCGCACTCTCGCCTTTTCCACTTATTTTTATTTTTGATTTATTTTGTCAATTTAAAAAAAAATACGCATCGTGCTGTGCTGTTTGTGTTTGCTTGAGTGCATTCGCGCGCTCTCGCTTTCTCCACTTTACAATTTTTTTGTTATTATTTATCTATTCCTGAGAGTTTATCTTATTTTTTATTTGTTTATTTAAATGAAGTCGACCAGTTGCCTGCCCTTCCTTCCATTATCCGTCACCGAGACAAACTGAACAATGTTCTGAGGTCGACCTTGTAAAGATAAGGATTCAGGTCTGTCTGCTGTTTACCTTTGCTCCTGCGCGCACTGCCCTTCTCTCCACATTTATGTGTTTGTTTGTTTGTCTATCTAATCTTTTGGGTTTTTATTTCTAATGAGGTCGACCAGTTGTCTATTTATTATTTTTTTTACTACGCATCAAGCTGCGCTGCTTGTCTTTGCTCCTGTGTGCTCGCGCACTCTCGCCTTTTCCACTTATTTTTATTTTTGATTTATTTTGTCAATTTAAAAAAAAATACGCATCGTGCTGTGCTGTTTGTGTTTGCTTGAGTGCATTCGTGTGCTCTCGCTTTCTCCAATTTACATTTTTTTTTGTTATTATTTATCCATTCCAGAGTTTATCTTATTTTTTATTTGTTTATTTAAATGAAGTCGACCAGTTGCCTGCCCTTCCTTCCATTATCCGTCAACGAGACAAACTGAACAAAGTTCTGAGGTCGACCTTGTAAAGATAAGGATTCAGGTCTGTCTGCTGTTTACCTTTGCTCCTGCGCGCTCTGCCCTTCTCTCCACATTTATGTGTTTGTTTGTCTATCTAATCTTTTGGGTTTTTATTTCTAATGTGGTCGACCAGTTGTCTATTTATTATTTTTTTTACTACGCATCAAGCTGCGCTGCTTGTCTTTGCTCCTGTGTGCTCGCGCACTCTCGCCTTTTCCACTTATTTTTATTTTTGATTTATTTTTGTTTTATTTTGTCATTTTTTATAAAAAAATACGCATGGTGCTGTGCTGTTTGTGTTTGCTTGAGTGCATTCGCGAGCTCTCGCTTTCTCCACTTTTCAATGTTTTATGTTATTATTTATCTATTCCTGAGAGTTTATCTTATTTTTTATTTGTTTATTTAAATGAAGTCGACCAGTTGCCTGCCCTTCCTTCCATTATCCGTCACCGAGACAAACTGAACAAAGTTCTGAGGTCGACCTTGTAAAGATAAGGATTCAGGTCTGTCTGCTGTTTACCTTTGCTCCTGCGCGCACTGCCCTTCTCTCCACATTTATGTGATGTTTGTTTGTCTATCTAATCTTTTGGGTTTTTATTTCTAATGAGGTCGACCAGTTGTCTATTTATTATTTTTTTTACTACGCATCAAGCTGCGCTGCTTGTCTTTGCTCCTGTGTGCTCGCGCACTCTCGCCTTTTCCACTTATTTTTATTTTTGATTTATTTTGTCAATTTAAAAAAAATACGCATCGTGCTGTGCTGTTTGTGTTTGCTTGAGTGCATTCGCGCGCTCTCTCTTTCTCCACTTTACAATTTTTTTGTTATTATTTATCTATTCCTGAGAGTTTATCTTATTTTTTATTTGTTTATTTAAATGAAGTCGACCAGTTGCCTGCCCTTCCTTCCATTATCCGTCACCGAGACAAACTGAACAAAGTTCTGAGGTCGACCTTGTAAAGATAAGGATTCAGGTCTGTCTGCTGTTTACCATTGCTCCTGCGCGCACTGCCCTTCTCTCCACATTTATGTGTTTCTTTGATTGTCTATCTAATCTTTTGGGTTTTTATTTCTAATGAGGTCGACCAGTTGTCTATTTATTATTTTTTTTACTACGCATCAAGCTGCGCTGCTTGTCTTTGCTCCTGTGTGCTCGCGCACTCTCGCCTTTTCCACTTATTTTTATTTTTGATTTATTTTTGATTTATTTTGTCAATTTTAAAAAAAAATACGCATCGTGCTGTGCTGTTTGTGTTTGCTTGAGTGCATTCGTGCGCTCTCGCTTTCTCCAATTTACAATTTTTTTGTTATTATTTATCCATTCCTGAGTTTATCTTATTTTTTATTTGTTTATTTAAATGAAGTCGACCAGTTGCCTGCCCTTCCTTCCATTATCCGTCACCGAGACAAACTGAACAAAGTTCTGAGGTCGACCTTGTAAAGATAAGGATTCAGGTCTGTCTGCTGTTTACCTTTGCTCCTGCGCGCACTGCCCTTCTCTCCACATTCATGTGTTTGTTTGTTTGTCTATCTAATCTTTTGGGTTTTTATTTCTAATGAGGTCGACCAGTTGTCTATTTATTATTTTTTTTACTACGCATCAAGCTGCGCTGCTTGTCTTTGCTCCTGTGTGCTCGCGCACTCTCGCCTTTTCCACTTATTTTTATTTTTTATTTATTTTTGATTTATTTTGTCAATTTAAAAAAATACGCATCGTGCTGTGCTGTTTGTGTTTGCTTGAGTGCATTCGCGCGCTTTCGCTTTCTCCACTTTACAATTTTTTTGTTATTATTTATCTATTCCTGAGAGTTTATCTTATTTTTGATTTGTTTATTTAAATGAAGTCACCAGTTGCCTGCCCTTCCTTCCATTATCCGTCACCGAGACAAACTGAACAAAGTTCTGAGGTTGACCTTGTAAAGATAAGGATTCAGGTCTGTCTGCTGTTTACCTTTGCTCCTGCGCGCACTGCCCTTCTCTCCACATTTATGTGTTTGTTTGTTTGTCTATCTAATCTTTTGGGTTTTTATTTCTAATGAGGTCGACCAGTTGTCTATTTATTATTTTTTTTACTACGCATCAAGCTGCGCTGCTTGTCTTTGCTCCTGTGTGCTCGCGCACTCTCGCCTTTTCCACTTATTTTTATTTTTGATTTATTTTTGATTTATTTTGTCAATTTAAAAAAAAATACGCATCGTGCTGTGCTGTTTGTGTTTGCTTGAGTGCATTCGCGCGCTCTCGCTTTCTCCACTTTACAATTTTTTTGTTATTATTTATCTATTCCTGAGAGTTTATCTTATTTTTTATTTGTTTATTTAAATGAAGTCGACCAGTTGCCTGCCCTTCCTTCCATTATCCGTCACCGAGACAAACTGAACAAAGTTCTGAGGTCGACCTTGTAAAGATAAGGATTCAGGTCTGTCTGCTGTTTACCTTTGCTCCTGCGCGCACTGCCCTTCTCTCCACATTTATGTGTTTGTTTGTTTGTCTATCTAATCTTTTGGGTTTTTATTTCTAATGAGGTCGACCAGTTGTCTATTTATTATTTTTTTACTACGCATCAAGCTGCGCTGCTTGTCTTTGCTCCTGTGTGCTCGCGCACTCTCTCCTTTTCCACTTATTTTTATTTTTGATTTATTTTGTCAATTTAAAAAAAAATACGCATCGTGCTGTGCTGTTTGTGTTTGCTTGAGTGCATTCGCGCGCTCTCGCTTTCTCCACTTTACAATTTTTTTGTTATTATTTATCTATTCCTGAGAGTTTATCTTATTTTTTATTTGTTTATTTAAATGAAGTCGACCAGTTGCCTGCCCTTCCTTCCATTATCCGTCACCGAGACAAACTGAACAAAGTTCTGAGGTCGACCTTGTAAAGATAAGGATTCAGGTCTGTCTGCTGTTTACCTTTGCTCCTGCGCTCACTGCCTTTCTCTCCACATTTATGTGTTTGTTTGTTTGTCTATCTAATCTTTTGGGTTTTTATTTCTAATGAGGTCGACCAGTTGTCTATTTATTATTTTTTTTACTACGCATCAAGCTGCGCTGCTTGTCTTTGCTCCTGTGTGCTCGCGCACTCTCGCCTTTTCCACTTATTTTTATTTTTGATTTATTTTTGATTTATTTTGTCAATTTTTAAAAAAATACGCATCGTGCTGTGCTGTTTGTGTTTGCTTGAGTGCATTCGCGCGCTCTCGCTTTCTCCACTTTACAATTTTTTTGTTATTATTTATCTATTCCTGAGAGTTTATCTTACTTTTATTTGTTTATTTAAATGAAGTCGACCAGTTGCCTGCCCTTCCTTCCATTATCCGTCACCGAGACAAACTGAACAAAGTTCTGAGGTCGACCTTGTAAAGATAAGGATTCAGGTCTGTCTGCTGTTTACCTTTGCTCCTGCGCGCACTGCCCTTCTCTCCACATTTATGTGTTTGTTTGTCTATCTAATCTTTTGGGTTTTTATTTCTAATGAGGTCGACCAGTTGTCTATTTATTATTTTTTTTACTACGCATCAAGCTGCGCTGCTTGTCTTTGCTCCTGTGTGCTCGCGCACTCTCGCCTTTTCCACTTATTTTTATTTTTGATTTATTTTTGATTTATTTTGTCAATTTAAAAAAAATACGCATCGTGCTGTGCTGTTTGTGTTTGCTTGAGTGCATTCGCGAGCTCTCGCTTTCTCCACTTTTCAATTTTTATGTTATTATTTATCTATTCCTGAGAGTTTATCTTATTTTTTATTTGTTTATTTAAATGAAGTCGACCAGTTGCCTGCCCTTCCTTCCATTATCCGTCACCGAGACAAACTGAACAAAGTTCTGAGGTCGACCTTGTAAAGATAAGGATTCAGGTCTGTCTGCTGTTAACCTTTGCTCCTGCGCGCACTGCCCTTCTCTCCACATTTATGTGTTTGTTTGTTTGTCTATCTAATCTTTTGGGTTTTTATTTCTAATGAGGTCGACCAGTTGTCTATTTATTATTTTTTTTACTACGCATCAAGCTGCGCTGCTTGTCTTTGCTCCTGTGTGCTCGCGCACTCTCGCCTTTTCCACTTATTTTTATTTTTGATTTATTTTTGATTTATTTTGTCAATTTAAAAAAAATACGCATCGTGCTGTGCTGTTTGTGTTTGCTTGAGTGCATTCGCGCGCTCTCGCTTTCTCCACTTTACAATTTTTTTGTTATTATTTATCTATTCCTGAGAGTTTATCTTATTTTTTATTTGTTTATTTAAATGAAGTCGACCAGTTGCCTGCCCTTCCTTCCATTATCCGTCACCGAGACAAACTGAACAAAGTTCTGAGGTCGACCTTGTAAAGATAAGGATTCAGGTCTGTCTGCTGTTTACCTTTGCTCCTGCGCGCACTGCCCTTCTCTCCACATTTATGTGTTTGTTTGTTTGTCTATCTAATCTTTTGGGTTTTTATTTCTAATGAGGTCGACCAGTTGTCTATTTATTATTTTTTTTACTACGCATCAAGCTGTGCTGCTTGTCTTTGCTCCTGTGTGCTCGCGCACTCTCGCCTTTTCCACTTATTTTTATTTTTGATTTATTTTTGATTTATTTTGTCAATTTAAAAAAAAATACGCATCGTGCTGTGCTGTTTGTGTTTGCTTGAGTGCATTCGCGCGCTCTCGCTTTCTCCACTTTACAATTTTTTTGTTATTATTTATCTATTCCTGAGAGTTTATCTTATTTTTTATTTGTTTATTTAAATGAAGTCGACCAGTTGCCTGCCCTTCCTTCCATTATCCGTCACCGAGACAAACTGAACAAAGTTCTGAGGTCGACCTTGTAAAGATAAGGATTCAGGTCTGTCTGCTGTTTACCTTTGCTCCTGCGCGCACTGCCCTTCTCTCCACATTTATGTGTTTGTTTGTTTGTCTATCTAATCTTTTGGGTTTTTATTTCTAATGAGGTCGACCAGTTGTCTATTTATTATTTTTTTACTACGCATCAAGCTGCGCTGCTTGTCTTTGCTCCTGTGTGCTCGCGCACTCTCGCCTTTTCCACTTATTTTTATTTTTGATTTATTTTTGATTTATTTTGTCAATTTTAAAAAAATACGCATCGTGCTGTGCTGTTTGTGTTTGCTTGAGTGCATTCGCGCGCTCTCGCTTTCTCCACTTTACAATTTTTTTGTTATTATTTATCTATTCCTGAGAGTTTATCTTATTTTTATTTGTTTATTTAAATGAAGTCGACCAGTTGCCTGCCCTTCCTTCCATTATCCGTCACCGAGACAAACTGAACAAAGTTCTGAGGTCGACCTTGTAAAGATAAGGATTCAGGTCTGTCTGCTGTTTACCTTTGCTCCTGCGCGCACTGCCCTTCTCTCCACATTTATGTGTTTGTTTGTTTGTCTATCTAATCTTTTGGGTTTTTATTTCTAATGAGGTCGACCAGTTGTCTATTTATTATTTTTTTTACTACGCATCAAGCTGCGCTGCTTGTCTTTGCTCCTGTGTGCTCGCGCACTCTCGCCTTTTCCACTTATTTTTATTTTTGATTTTTTTTGATTTATTTGTCAATTTAAAAAAAATACGCATCGTGCTGTGCTGTTTGTGTTTGCTTGAGTGCATTCGCGCGCTCTCGCTTTCTCCACTTTACAATTTTTTTGTTATTATTTATCTATTCCTGAGAGTTTATCTTATTTTTTATTTGTTTATTTAAATGAAGTCGACCAGTTGCCTGCCCTTCCTTCCATTATCCGTCACCGAGACAAACTGAACAAAGTTCTGAGGTCGACCTTGTAAAGATAAGGATTCAGGTCTGTCTGCTGTTTACCTTTGCTCCTGCGCGCACTGCCCTTCTCTCCACATTTATGTGTTTGTTTGTTTGTCTATCTAATCTTTTGGGTTTTTATTTCTAATGAGGTCGACCAGTTGTCTATTTATTATTTTTTTACTACGCATCAAGCTGCGCTGCTTGTCTTTGCTCCTGTGTGCTCGCGCACTCTCGCCTTTTCCATTATTTATTTTTGATTTATTTTTGATTTATTTTGTCAATTTAAAAAAAAATACGCATCGTGCTGTGCTGTTTGTGTTTGCTTGAGTGCATTCGCGCGCTCTCGCTTTCTCCACTTTACAATTTTTTGTTATTATTTATCTATTCCTGAGAGTTTATCTTATTTTTTATTTGTTTATTTAAATGAAGTCGACCAGTTGCCTGCCCTTCCTTCCATTATCCGTCACCGAGACAAACTGAACAAAGTTCTGAGGTCGACCTTGTAAAGATAAGGATTCAGGTCTGTCTGCTGTTTACCTTTGCTCCTGCGCGCACTGCCCTTCTCTCCACATTTATGTGTTTGTTTGTTTGTCTATATAATCTTTTGGGTTTTTATTTCTAATGAGGTCGACCAGTTGTCTATTTATTATTTTTTTTACTACGCATCAAGCTGCGCTGCTTGTCTTTGCTCCTGTGTGCTCGCGCACTCTCGCCTTTTCCACTTATTTTTATTTTTGATTTATTTTTGATTTATTTTGTCAATTTAAAAAAAATACGCATCGTGCTGTGCTGTTTGTGTTTGCTTGAGTGCATTCGCGCGCTCTCGCTTTCTCCATTTACAATTTTTTGTTATTATTTATCTATTCCTGAGAGTTTATCTTATTTTTTATTTGTTTATTTAAATGAAGTCGACCAGTTGCCTGCCCTTCCTTCCATTATCCGTCACCGAGACAAACTGAACAAAGTTCTGAGGTCGACCTTGTAAAGATAAGGATTCAGGTCTGTCTGCTGTTTACCTTTGCTCCTGCCGCACTGCCCTTCTCTCCACATTTATATGTTTGTTTGTTTGTCTATCTAATCTTTTGGGTTTTTATTTCTAATGAGGTCGACCAGTTGTCTATTTATTATTTTTTTTACTACGCATCAAGCTGCGCTGCTTGTCTTTGCTCCTGTGTGCTCGCGCACTCTCGCCTTTTCCACTTATTTTATTTTGATTTATTTTTGATTTATTTTGTCAATTTATAAAAAAATACGCATCGTGCTGTGCTGTTTGTGTTTGCTTGAGTGCATTCGCGCGCTCTCGCTTTCTCCACTTTACAATTTTTTTGTTATTATTTATCTATTCCTGAGAGTTTATCTTATTTTTTATTTGTTTATTTAAATGAAGTCGACCAGTTGCCTGCCCTTCCTTCCATTATCCGTCACCGAGACAAACTGAACAAAGTTCTGAGGTCGACCTTGTAAAGATAAGGATTCAGGTCTGTCTGCTGTTTACCTTTGCTCCTGCGCGCACTGCCCTTCTCTCCACATTTATGTGTTTGTTGTTTGTCTATCTAATCTTTTGGGTTTTTATTTCTAATGAGGTCGACCAGTTGTCTATTTATTATTTTTTTACTACGCATCAAGCTGCGCTGCTTGTCTTTGCTCCTGTGTGCTCGCGCACTCTCGCCTTTTCCACTTATTTTTATTTTTGATTTATTTTTGATTTATTTTGTCAATTTAAAAAAAAATACGCATCGTGCTGTGCTGTTTGTGTTTGCTTGAGTGCATTCGTGCGCTCTCGCTTTCTCCAATTTACAATTTTTTTGTTATTATTTATCCATTCCTGAGTTTATCTTATTTTTTATTTGTTTATTTAAATGAAGTCGACCAGTTGCCTGCCCTTCCTTCCATTATCCGTCACCGAGACAAACTGAACAAAGTTCTGAGGTCGACCTTGTAAAGATAAGGATTCAGGTCTGTCTGCTGTTTACCTTTGCTCCTGCGCGCACTGCCCTTCTCTCCACATTTATGTGTTTGTTGTTTGTCTATCTAATCTTTTGGGTTTTTATTTCTAATGAGGTCGACCAGTTGTCTATTTATTATTTTTTTTACTACGCATCAAGCTGCGCTGCTTGTCTTTGCTCCTGTGTGCTCGCGCACTCTCGCCTTTTCCACTTATTTTTATTTTTGATTTATTTTTGATTTATTTTGTCAATTTATAAAAAAAATACGCATCGTGCTGTGCTGTTTGTGTTTGCTTGAGTGCATTCGCGAGCTCTCGCTTTCTCCACTTTTCAATTTTTTATGTTATTATTTATCTATTCCTGAGAGTTTATCTTATTTTTTATTTGTTTATTTAAATGAAGTCGACCAGTTGCCTGCCCTTCCTTCCATTATCCGTCACCGAGACAAACTGAACAAAGTTCTGAGGTCGACCTTGTAAAGATAAGGATTCAGGTCTGTCTGCTGTTTACCTTTGCTCCTGCGCGCACTGCCCTTCTCTCCACATTTATGTGTTTGTTTGTTTGTCTATCTAATCTTTTGGGTTTTTATTTCTAATGAGGTCGACCAGTTGTCTATTTATTATTTTTTTTACTACGCATCAAGCTGCGCTGCTTGTCTTTGCTCCTGTGTGCTCGCGCACTCTCGCCTTTTCCACTTATTTTTATTTTTGATTTATTTTTGATTTATTTTGTCAATTTAAAAAAAAATACGCATCGTGCTGTGCTGTTTGTGTTTGCTTGAGTGCATTGGTGCGCTCTCGCTTTCTCCAATTTACAATTTTTTTGTTATTATTTATCCATTCCTGAGTTTATCTTATTTTTTATTTGTTTATTTAAATGAAGTCGACCAGTTGCCTGCCCTTCCTTCCATTTTCCGTCACCGAGACAAACTGAACAAAGTTCTGAGGTCGACCTTATAAAGATAAGGATTCAGGTCTGTCTGTTGTTTACCTTTGCTCCTGCCCGCACTGCCCTTCTCTCCACATTTATGTGTTTGTTTGTTTGTCTATCTAATCTTTTGGGTTTTTATTTCTAATGAGGTCGACCAGTTGTCTATTTATTATTTTGTTTACTACGCATCAAGCTGCGCTGCTTGTCTTTGCTCCTGTGTGCTCGCGCACTCTCGCATTTTCCACTTATTTTTATTTTTGATTATTTTTGTTTTATTTTGTCAATTTATAAAAAAAATACGCATCGTGCTGTGCTGTTTGTGTTTGCTTGAGTGCATTCGCGCGCTCTCGCATTCTCCACTTTACAATTTTTTTGTTATTATTTATCTATTCCTGAGAGTTTATCTTATTTTTTATTTGTTTTATTTAAATGAAGTCGACCAGTTGCCTGCCCTTCCTTCCATTATCCGTCACCGAGACAAACTGAACAAAGTTTTGAGGTCGACCTTGTAAAGATAAGGATTCAGGTCTGTCTGCTGTTTACCTTTGCTCCTGCGCGCACTGCCCTTCTCTCCACATTTATGTGTTTGTTTGTTTGTCTATCTAATCTTTTGGGTTTTTATTTCTAATGAGGTCGACCAGTTGTCTATTTATTATTTTTTTTACTACGCATCAAGCTGCGCTGCTTGTCTTTGCTCCTGTGTGCTCGCGCACTCTCGCCTTTTCCACTTATTTTTATTTTTGATTTATTTTGTCAATTTAAAAAAAAAATACGCATCGTGCTGTGCTGTTTGTGTTTGCTTGAGTGCATTCGCGCGCTCTCGCTTTCTCCACTTTACAATTTTTTTGTTATTATTTATCTATTCCTGAGAGTTTATCTTATTTTTTATTTGTTTATTTAAATGAAGTCGACCAGTTGCCTGCCCTTCCTTCCATTATCCGTCACCGAGACAAACTGAACAAAGTTCTGAGGTCGACCTTGTAAAGATAAGGATTCAGGTCTGTCTGCTGTTTACCTTTTCTCCTGCCCGCACTGCCCTTCTCTCCACATTTATGTGTTTGTTGGTTTGTCTATCTAATCTTTTGGTTTTTATTTCTAATGAGGTCGACCAGTTGTCTATTTATTATTTTGTTTACTACGCATGAAGCTGCGCTGCTTGTCTTTGCTCTGTGTGCTCGCGCACTCTCGCCTTTTCCACTTATTTTAATTTTTGATTTATTTTTGTTTTTATTTTGTCAATTTATAAAAAAATACGCATGGTGCTGTGCTGTTTGTGTTTGCTTGAGTGCATTCGCGAGCTCTCGCTTTCTCCACTTTTCAATGTTTATGTTATTATTTATCTATTCCTGAGAGTTTATCTTATTTTTTATTTGTTTATTTAAATGAAGTCGACCAGTTGCCTGCCCTTCCTTCCATTATCCGTCACCGAGACAAACTGAACAAAGTTCTGAGGTCGACCTTGTAAAGATAAGGATTCAGGTCTGTCTGCTGTATACCTTTGCTCCTGCGCCCACTGCCCTTCTCTCCACATTTATGTGTTTGTTTGTTTGTCTATCTAATCTTTTGGGTTTTTATTTCTAATGAGGTCGACCAGTTGTCTATTTATTATTTTTTTTACTACGCATCAAGCTGCGCTGCTTGTCTTTGCTCCTGTGTGCTCGCGCACTCTCGCCTTTTCCACTTATTTTATTTTTGATTTATTTTTGATTTATTTTGTCAATTTTTAAAAAAATACGCATCGTGCTGTGCTGTTTGTGTTTGCTTGAGTGCATTCGCGCGCTCTCGCTTTCTCCACTTTACAATTTTTTTGTTATTATTTATCTATTCCTGAGAGTTTATCTTACTTTTATTTGTTTATTTAAATGAAGTCGACCAGTTGCCTGCCCTTCCTTCCATTATCCGTCACCGAGACAAACTGAACAAAGTTCTGAGGTCGACCTTGTAAAGATAAGGATTCAGGTCTGTCTGCTGTTAACCTTTGCTCCTGCGCGCACTGCCCTTCTCTCCACATTTATGTGTTTGTTTGTTTGTCTATCTAATCTTTTGGGTTTTTATTTCTAATGAGGTCGACCAGTTGTCTATTTATTATTTTTTTTACTACGCATCAAGCTGCGCCGCTTGTCTTTGCTCCTGTGTGCTCGCGCACTCTCGCCTTTTCCACTTATTTTTATTTTGATTTATTTTTGAATTATTTTGTCAATTTAAAAAAAAAATACGCATCGTGCTGTGCTGTTTGTGTTTGCTTGAGTGCATTCGCGCGCTCTCGCTTTCTCCACTTTACAATTTTTTTGTTATTGTTTATCTATTCCTGAGAGTTTATCTTATTTTTTATTTGTTTATTTAAATGAAGTCGACCAGTTGCCTGCCCTTCCTTCCATTATCCGTCACCGAGACAAACTGAACAAATTTCTGAGGTCGACCTTGTAAAGATAAGGATTCAGGTCTGTCTGCTGTTTACCTTTGCTCCTGCGCGCACTGCCCATCTCTCCACATTTATGTGTTTGTTTGTTTGTCTATCTAATCTTTTCAGTTTTTATTTCTAATGAGGTCGACCAGTTGTCTATTTATTATTTTTTTTACTACGCATCAAGCTGCGCTGCTTGTCTTTGCTCCTGTGTGCTCGCGCACTCTCGCCTTTTCCACTTATTTTTATTTTTGATTTATTTTTGAATTATTTTGTCAATTTTAAAAAAAATACGCATCGTGCTGTGCTGTTTGTGTTTGCTTGAGTGCATTCGCGCGCTCTCGCTTTCTCCACTTTACAATTTTTTTGTTATTATTTATCTATTCCTGAGAGTTTATCTTATTTTTATTTGTTTACTTAAATGAAGTCGACCAGTTGCCTGCCCTTCCTTCCATTATCCGTCACCGAGACAAACTGAACAAAGTTCTGAGGTCGACCTTGTAAAGATAAGGATTCAGGTCTGTCTGCTGTTTACCTTTGCTCCTGCGCGCACTGCCCTTCTCTCCACATTCATGTGTTTGTTTGTTTGTCTATCTAATCTTTTGGGTTTTTATTTCTAATGAGGTCGACCAGTTGTCTATTTATTATTTTTTTTACTACGCATCAAGCTGCGCTGCTTGTCTTTGCTCCTGTGTGCTCGCGCACTCTCGCCTTTTCCACTTATTTTTATTTTGATTTATTTTTGATTTATTTTGTCAATTTAAAAAAAATACGCATCGTGCTGTGCTGTTTGTGTTTGCTTGAGTGCATTCGCGCGCTTTCGCTTTCTCCACTTTACAATTTTTTTGTTATTATTTATCTATTCCTGAGAGTTTATCTTATTTTTGATTTGTTTATTTAAATGAAGTCACCAGTTGCCTGCCCTTCCTTCCATTATCCGTCACCGAGACAAACTGAACAAAGTTCTGAGGTTGACCTTGTAAAGATAAGGATTCAGGTCTGTCTGCTGTTTACCTTTGCTCCTGCGCGCACTGCCCTTCTCTCCACATTTATGTGTTTGTTTGTTTGTCTATCTAAACTTTTTGGGTTTTTATTTCTAATGAGGTCGACCAGTTGTCTATTTATTATTTTTTTTACTACGCATCAAGCTGCGCTGCTTGTCTTTGCTCCTGTGTGCTCGCGCACTCTCGCCTTTTCCACTTATTTTTATTTTTGATTTATTTTTGATTTATTTTGTCAATTTAAAAAAAATACGAATCGTGCTGTGCTGTTTGTGTTTGCTTGAGTGCATTCGCGCGCTCTCGCTTTCTCCACTTTACAATTTTTTTGTTATTATTTATCTATTCCTGAGAGTTTATCTTATTTTTTATTTGTTTATTTAAATGAAGTCTACCAGTTGCCTGCCCTTTCTTCCATTATCCGTCACCGAGACAAACTGAACAAAGTTCTGAGGTCGACCTTGTAAAGATAAGGATTCAGGTCTGTCTGCTGTTTACCTTTGCTCCTGCGCGCACTGCCCTTCTCTCCACATTTATGTGTTTGTTTGTTTGTCTATCTAATCTTTTGGGTTTTTATTTCTAATGAGGTCGACCAGTTGTCTATTTATTATTTTTTTTACTACACATCAAGCTGCGCTGCTTGTCTTTGCTCCTGTGTGCTCGCGCACTCTCTCCTTTTCCACTTATTTTTATTTTTGATTTATTTTGTCAATTTAAAAAAAAATACGCATCGTGCTGTGCTGTTTGTGTTTGCTTGAGTGCATTCGCGCGCTCTCGCTTTCTCCACTTTACAATTTTTTTGTTATTATTTATCTATTCCTGAGAGTTTTATCTTATTTTTTATTTGTTTATTTAAATGAAGTCCACCAGTTGCCTGCCCTTCCTTCCATTATCTGTCACCGAGACAAACTGAAGAAAGTTCTGAGGTCGACCTTGTAAAGATAAGGATTCAGGTCTGTCTGCTGTTTACCTTTGCTCCTGCGCTCACTGCCTTTCTCTCCACATTTATGTGTTTGTTTGTTTGTCTATCTAATGTTTTGGGTTTTATTTCTAATGAGGTCGACCAGTTGTCTATTTATTATTTTTTTTACTACGCATCAAGCTGCGCTGCTTGTCTTTGCTCCTGTGTGCTCGCGCACTCTCGCCTTTTCCACTTATTTTTATTTTTGATTTATTTTTGATTTATTTTGTCAATTTTTAAAAAAATACGCATCGTGCTGTGCTGTTTGTGTTTGCTTGAGTGCATTCGCGCGCTCTCGCTTTCTCCACTTTACAATTTTTTTGTTATTATTTATCTATTCCTGAGAGTTTATCTTACTTTTATTTGTTTATTTAAATGAAGTCGACCAGTTGCCTGCCCTTCCTTCCATTATCCGTCACCGAGACAAACTGAACAAAGTTCTGAGGTCGACCTTTTAAAGATAAGGATTCACGTCTGTCTGCTGTTTACCTTTGCTCCTGCGCGCACTGCCCTTCTCTCCACATTTATGTGTTTGTTTGTTTGTCTATCTAATCTTTTGGGTTTTTATTTCTAATGAGGTCGACCAGTTGTCTATTTATTATTTTTTTTACTACGCATGAAGCTGCGCTGCTTGTCTTTGCTCCTGTGTGCTCGCGCACTCTCGCCTTTTCCACTTATTTTTATTTTTGATTTATTTTTGATTTATTTTGTCAATTTTTAAAAAAATACGCATCGTGCTGTGCTGTTTGTGTTTGCTTGAGTGCATTCGCGCGCTCTCGCTTTCTCCACTTTACAATTTTTTTGTTATTATTTATCCTTCCTGAGAGTTTATCTTATTTTTATTTGTTTATTTAAATGAAGTCGACCAGTTGCCTGCCCTTCCTTCCATTATCCGTCACCGAGACAAACTGAACAAAGTTCTGAGGTCGACCTTGTAAATATAAGGATTCAGGTCTGTCTGCTGTTTACCTTTGCTCCTGCGCGCACTGCCTTTCTCACCACATTTATGTGTTTGTTTGTTTGTCTATCTAATCTTTTGGGTTTTTATTTCTAATGAGGTCGACCAGTTGTCTATTTATTATTTTTTTTAATACGCATCAAGCTGCGCTGCTTGTCTTTGCTCCTGTGTGCTCGCGCACTCTCGCCTTTTCCACTTATTTTTATTTTTGATTTATTTTTGATATATTTTGTTAATTTAAAAAAAATACGCATCGTGCTGTGCTGTTTGTGTTTGCTTGAGTGCATTCGCGCGCTCTCGCTTTCTCCACTTTACAATTTTTTTGTTATTATTTATCTATTCCTGAGAGTTTATCTTATTTTTTATTTGTTTATTTAAATGAAGTCGACCAGTTGCCTGCCCTTCCTTCCATTATCCGTCACCGAGACAAACTGAACAAATTTCTGAGGTCAACCTTGTAAAGATAAGGATTCAGGTCTGTCTGCTGTTTACCTTTGCTCCTGCGCGCACTGCCCTTCTCTCCACATTTATGTGTTTGTTTGTCTATCTAATCTTTTGGGTTTTTATTTCTAATGAGGTCGACCAGTTGTCTATTTATTATTTTTTTTTACTACGCATCAAGCTGTGCTGCTTGTCTTTGCTCCTGTGTGCTCGCGCACTCTCGCCTTTTCCACTTATTTTATTTTAGATTTATTTTTGATTTATTTTGTCAATTTAAAAAAAAATACGCATCGTGCTGTGCTGTTTGTGTTTGCTTGAGTGCATTCGCGAGCTCTCGCTTTCTCCACTTTCAATTTTTATGTCATTATTTATCTATTCCTGAGAGTTTATCTTATTTTTTATTTGTTTATTTAAATGAAGTCGACCAGTTGCCTGCCCTTCCTTCCATTATCTGTCACCGAGACAAACTGAACAAAGTTCTGAGGTCGACCTTGTAAAGATAAGGATTCAGGTCTGTCTGCTGTTAACCTTTGCTCCTGCGCGCACTGCCTTTCTCTCCACATTTATGTGTTTGTTTGTCTATCTAATCTTTGGGTTTTTATTTCTAATGAGGTCGACCAGTTGTCTATTTATTATTGTTTTTACTACGCATCAAGCTGTGCTGCTTGTCTTTGCTCCTGTGTGCTCGCGCACTCTTGCCTTTTCCACTTATTTTTATTTTAGATTTATTTTTGATTTATTTTGTCAATTTAAAAAAAAATACGCATCGTGCTGTGCTGTTTGTGTTTGCTTGAGTGCATTCGCGCGCTCTCGCTTTCTCCACTTTACAATTTTTTTGTTATTATTTATCTATTCCTGAGAGTTTATCTTATTTTTTATTTGTTTATTTAAATGAAGTCGACCAGTTGCCTGCCCTTCCTTCCATTATCCGTCACCGAGACAAACTGAACAAAGTTCTGAGGTCGACCTTGTAAAGATAAGGATTCAGGTCTGTCTGCTGTTTACCTTTGCTCCTGCGCGCACTGCCCTTCTCTCCACATTTATGTGTTTGTTTGTTTGTCTATATAATCTTTTGGGTTTTTATTTCTAATGAGGTCGACCAGTTGTCTATTTATTATTTTTTTACTACGCATCAAGCTGCGCTGCTTGTCTTTGCTCCTGTGTGCTCGCGCACTCTCGCCTTTTCCACTTATTTTTATTTTTGATTTATTTTTGATTTATTTTGTCAATTTTTAAAAAAATACGCATCGTGCTGTGCTGTTTGTGTTTGCTTGAGTGCATTCGCGCGCTCTCGCTTTCTCCACTTTACAATTTTTTTGTTATTATTTATCTATTCCTGAGAGTTTACCTTATTTTTTATTTGTTTATTTAAATGAAGTCGACCAGTTGCCTGCCCTTCCTTCCATT
>NW_025957602.1:0-30195 GCF_023159225.1 Perognathus longimembris pacificus
AACAGCAGACAGACCTGAATCCTTATCTTTACAAGGTCGACCTCAGAACTTTGTTCAGTTTGTCTCGGTGACGGATAATGGAAGGAAGGGCAGGCAACTGGTCGACTTCATTTAAATAAACAAATAAAAAATAAGATAAACTCTCAGGAATAGATAAATAATAACAAAAAAATTGTAAAGTGGAGAAAGCGAGAGCCCGCGAATGCACTCAAGCAAACACAAACAGCACAGCACGATGCGTATTTTTTTTAAATTGACAAAATAAATCAAAAATAAATCAAAAATAAAAATAAGTGGAAAAGGCGAGAGTGCGCGAGCACACAGGAGCAAAGACAAGCAGCGCAGCTTGATGCGTAGTAAAAAAAATAATAAATAGACAACTGGTCGACCTCATTAGAAATAAAAACCCAAAAGATTAGATAGACAAACAAACAAACACATAAATGTGGAGAGAAGGGCAGTGCGCGCAGGAGCAAAGGTAAACAGCAGACAGACCTGAATCCTTATCTTTACAAGTTCGACCTCAGAACTTTGTTCAGTTTGTCTCGGTGACGGATAATGGAAGGAAGGGCAGGCAACTGGTCGACTTCATTTTAATAAACAAATAAAAAATAAGATAAACTCTCAGGAATAGACAAATAATAACAAAAAAATTGTAAAGTGGAGAAAGCGAGAGCGCGCGAATGCACTCAGGCAAACACAAACAGCACAGCACGATGCGTATTTTTTTTTAATTGACAAAATAAATCAAAAATAAATCAAAAATAAAAATAAGTGGAAAAGGCAAGAGTGCGCGAGCACACAGGAGCAAAGACAAGCAGCGCAGCTTGATGCGTAGTAAAAAAAATAATAAATAGACAACTGGTCGACCTCATTAGACATAAAAACCCAAAAGATTAGATAGACAAACAAACAAACACATAAATGTGGAGAGAAGGGCAGTGCGCGCAGGAGCAAAGGTAAACAGCAGACAGACCTGAATCCTTATCTTTACAAGGTCGACCTCAGAAATTTGTTCAGTTTGTCTCGGTGACGGATAATGGAAGGAAGGGCAGGCAACTGGTCGACTTCATTTAAATAAACAAATAAAAAATATGTTAAACTCTCAGGAATAGATAAATAATAACAAAAAAATTGTAAAGTGGAGAAAGCGAGAGCGCGCGAATGCACTCAAGCAAACACAAACAGCACAGCACGATGCGTATTTTTTTTTAAAATTGACAAAATAAATCAAAAATAAATCAAAAATAAAAATAAGTGGAAAAGGCGAGAGTGCGCGAGCACACAGGAGCAAAGACAAGCAGCGCAGCTTGATGCGTAGTAAAAAAAATAATAAATAGACAACTGGTCGACCTCATTAGAAATAAAAACCCAAAAGATTAGATAGACAAACAAACAACCACATAAATGTGGAGAGAAGGGCAGTGCGCGCAGGAGCAAAGGTAAACAGCAGACAGACCTGAATCCTTATCTTTACGAGGTCGACCTCACAACTTTGTTCAGTTTGTCTCGGTGACGGATAATGGAAGGAAGGGCAGGCAACTGGTCGACTTCATTTAAATAAACAAATAAAAAATAAGATAAACTCTCAGGAATAGATAAATAATAACAAAAAAATTGTAAAGTGGAGAAAGTGAGAGCGCGCGAATGCACTCAAGCAAACACAAACAGCACAGTACGATGCGTATTTTTTTTAAATTGACAAAATAAATCAAAAATAAATCAAAAATAAAAATAAGTGGAAATGGCGAGAGTGCGGGAGCACACAGGAGCAAAGACAAGCAGCGCAGCTTGATGCGTAGTAAAAAAAATAATAAATAGACAACTGGTCGACCTCATTAGAAATAAAAACCCAAAAGATTAGATAGACAAACAAACAAACACATAAATGTGGAGAGAAGGGCAGTGCGCGCAGGAGCAAAGGTAAACAGCAGACAGACCTGAATCCTTATCTTTACAAGGTCGACCTCAGAACTTTGTTCAGTTTGTCTCGGTGACGGATAATGGAAGGAAGGGCAGGCAACTGGTCGAAATCATTTTAATAAACAAATAAAAAATAAGATAAACTCTCAGGAATAGATAAATAATAACAAAAAATTTGTAAAGTGGAGAAAGCAAGAGCGCGCGAATGCAGTCAAGCAAACACAAACAGCACAGCACGATGCGTATTTTCTTTAATTGACAAAATATATCAAAAATAAATAAAAAATAAAAATAAGTGGAAAAGGCGAGAGTGCGCGAGCACACAGGAGCAAAGACAAGCAGCCCAGCTTGATGCGTAGTAAAAAAAATAATAAATAGACAACTGGTCGACCTCATTAGAAATAAAAACCCAAAAGATTAGATAGACAAACAAACAAACACATAAATGTGGAGAGAAGGGCAGTGCGCGCAGGAGCAAAGGTAAACAGCAGACAGACCTGAATCCTTATCTTTACAAGGTCGACCACAGAACTTTGTTCAGTTTGTCTCGGTGACGGATAATGGAAGGAAGGGCAGGCAACTGGTCGACTTCATTTAAATAAACAAATAAAAAATAAGATAAACTCTCAGGAATAGAGAAATAATAACAAAAAAATTGTAAAGTGTAGAAAGCGAGAGCCCGCGAATGCACTCAAGCAAACACAAACAGCACAGCACGATGCGTATTTTTTTTTAAATTGACAAAATAAATCAAAAATAAATCAAAAATAAAAATAAGTGGAAAAGGCGAAAGTGCGCGAGCACACAGGAGCAAAGACAAGCAGCGCAGCTTGATGCGTAGTAAAAAAAATAATAAATAGACAACTGGTCGACCTCATTAGAAATAAAAACCCAAAAGATAGATAGACAAACAAACAAACACATAAATGTGGAGAGAAGGGCAGTGGGGGCAGGAGCAAAGGTAAACAGCAGACAGACCTGAATCCTTATCTTTACAAGGTCGACCTCAGAACTTTGTTCAGTTTGTCTCGGTGACGGATAATGGAAGGAAGGGCAGGCAACTGGTCGACTTCATTTTAATAAACAAATAAAAAATAAGATAAACTCTCAGGAATAGATAAATAATAACAAAAAAATTGTAAAGTGGAGAAAGCGAGAGCGCGCGAATGCACTCAAGCAAACACAAACAGCACAGCACGATGCGTATTTTTTTTAATTGACAAAATATATCAAAAATAAATCAAAAATAAAAATAAGTGGAAAAGGCGAGAGTGCGCGAGCACACAAGAGCAAAGACAAGCAGCGCTACTTGATGCGTAGTAAAAAAAATAATAAATAGACAACTGGTCGACCTCATTAGAAATAAAAACCCAAAAGATTAGATAGACAAACAAACAAAAACATAAATGTGGAGAGAAGGGCAGTGCGCGCAGGAGCAATGGTAAACAGCAGACAGACCTAAATCCTTATCTTTACAAGGTCGACCTCAGAACTTTGTTCAGTTTGTCTCGGTGACGGATAATGGAAGGAAGGGCAGGCAACTGGTCGACTTCATTTAAATAAACAAATAAAAAATATGTTAAACTCTCAGGAATAGATAAATAATAACAAAAAAATTGTAAAGTGGAGAAAGCGAGAGCGCGCGAATGCACTCAAGCAAACACAAACAGCACAGCACGATGCGTATTTTTTTTTAAATTGACAAAATAAATCAAAAATAAATCAAAAATAAAAATAAGTGGAAAAGACGAGAGTGCGCGAGCACACAGGAGCAAAGACAAGCAGCGCAGCTTGATGCGTAGTAAAAAAAATAATAAATAGACAACTGGTCGACCTCATTAGAAATAAAAACCCAAAAGATTAGATAGACAAACAAACAAACACATAAATGTGGAGAGAAGGGCAGTGCGCGCAGGAGCAAAGGTAAACAGCAGACAGACCTGAATCCTTATCTTTACGAGGTCGACCTCACAAGTTTGTTCAGTTTGTCTCGGTGACGGATAATGGAAGGAAGGGCAGGCAACTGGTCGACTTCATTTAAATAAACAAATAAAAAATAAGATAAACTCTCAGGAATAGATAAATAATAACAAAAAAATTGTAAAGTGGAGAAAGTGAGAGCGCGCGAATGCACTCAAGCAAACACAAACAGCACAGTACGATGCGTATTTTTTTTAAATTGACAAAATAAATCAAAAATAAATCAAAAATAAAAATAAGTGGAAATGGCGAGAGTGCGCGAGCACACAGGAGCAAAGACAAGCAGCGCAGCTTGATGCGTAGTAAAAAAAATAATAAATAGACAATTGGTCGACCACATTAGAAATAAAACCCCAAAAGATTAGATAGACAAACAAACAAACACATAAATGTGGAGAGAAGGGCAGTGCGCGCAGGAGCAAAGGTAAACAGCAGACAGACCTGAATCCTTATCTTTACAAGGTCGACCTCAGAACTTTGTTCAGTTTGTCTCGGTGACGGATAATGGAAGGAAGGGCAGGCAACTGGTCGAAATCATTTTAATAAACAAATAAAAAATAAGATAAACTCTCAGGAATAGATAAATAATAACAAAAAAATTGTAAAGTGGAGAAAGCAAGAGCGCGCGAATGCACTCAAGCAAACACAAACAGCACAGCACGATGCGTATTTTTTTTAATTGACAAAATATATCAAAAATAAATAAAAAATAAAAATAAGTGGAAAAGGCGAGAGTGCGCGAGCACACAGGAGCAAAGACAAGCAGCCCAGCTTGATGCGTAGTAAAAAAAATAATAAATCGACAACTGGTCGACCTCATTAGAAATAAAAACCCAAAAGATTAGATAGACAAACAAACAAACACATAAATGTGGAGAGAAGGGCAGTGCGCGCAGGAGCAAAGGTAAACAGCAGACAGACCTGAATCCTTATCTTTACAAGGTCGACCACAGAACTTTGTTCAGTTTGTCTCGGTGACGGATAATGGAAGGAAGGGCAGGCAACTGGTCGACTTCATTTAAATAAACAAATAAAAAATAAGATAAACTCTCAGGAATAGAGAAATAATAACAAAAAAATTGTAAAGTGGGGAAAGCGAGAGCCCGCGAATGCACTCAAGCAAACACAAACAGCACAGCACGATGCGTATTTTTTTTTAAATTGACAAAAGAAATCAAAAATAAATCAAAAATAAAAATAAGTGGAAAAGGCGAAAGTGTGCGAGCACACAGGAGCAAAGACAAGCAGCGCAGCTTGATGCGTAGTAAAAAAAATAATAAATAGACAACTGGTCGACCTCATTAGAAATAAAAACCCAAAAGATAGATAGACAAACAAACAAACACATAAATGTGGAGAGAAGGGCAGTGGGGGCAGGAGCAAAGGTAAACAGCAGACAGACCTGAATCCTTATCTTTACAAGGTCGACCTCAGAACTTTGTTCAGTTTGTCTCGGTGACGGATAATGGAAGGAAGGGCAGGCAACTGGTCGACTTCATTTAAATAAACAAATAAAAAATAATATAAACTCTCAGGAATAGATAAATAATAACAAAAAAATTGTAAAGTGGAGAAAGCGAGAGCGAACGAATGCACTCAAACAAACACAAACAGCACAGCACGATGCGTATTTTTTTTTAAAATTGACAAAATAAATCAAAAATAAATCAAAAATAAAAATAAGTGGAAAAGGCTAGAGTGCGCGAGCACACAGGAGCAAAGACAAGCAGCGCATCCTGATGCGTAGTAAAAAAATAATAAATAGACAACTGGTCGACCTCATTAGATATAAAAACCCAAAAGATTAAATAGACAAACAAAGAAACACATGAATGTGGAGAGAAGGGCAGTGCGCGCAGGAGCAAAGGTAAACAGCAGACAGACCTGAATCCTTATCTTTACAAGGTCGACCTCAGAACTTTGTTCAGTTTGTCTCGGTGACGGATAATGGAAGGAAGGGCAGGCAACTGGTCGACTTCATTTAAATAAACAAATAAAAATAAGATAAACTCTCAGGAATAGATAAATAATAACAAAAAAATTGTAAAGTGGAGAAAGCGAGAGCGCGCGAATGCACTCAAGCAAACACAAACAGCACAGCACGATGCGTATTTTTTTTTAAATTGACAAAATAAATCAAAAATAAATCAAAAATAAAAATAAGTGGAAAAGGCGAGAGTGCGCGAGCACACAGGAGCAAAGACAAGCAGCGCAGTTTGATGCGTAGTAAAAAAAATAATAAATAGACAACTGGTCGACCTCATTAGAAATAAAAACCCAAAAGATTAGATAGACAAACAAACAAACACATAAATGTGGAGAGAAGTGCAGTGCGCGCAGGAGCAAAGGTAAACAGCAGACAGACCTGAATCCTTATCTTTACAAGGTCGACCTCAGAACTTTGTTCAGTTTGTCTCGGTGACGGATAATGGAAGGAAGAGCAGGCAACTGGTCGACTTCATTTAAATAAACAAATAAAAAATAAGATAAACTCTCAGGAATAGATAAATAATAACAAAAAAATTGTAAAGTGGAGAAAGCGAGAGCGCGCGAAGCACTCAAGCAAACACAAACACCACAGCACGATGCGTATTTTTTTTTAATTGACAAAATAAATCAAAAATAAATCAAAAATAAAAATAAGTGGAAAAGGCGAGAGTGCGCGAGCACACAGGAGCAAAGACAAGCAGCGCAGCTTGATGCGTAGTAAAAAAAATAATAAATAGACAACTGGTCGACCTCATTAGAAATAAAAACCCAAAAGATTAGATAGACAAACAAACAAACACATAAATGTGGAGAGAAGGGCAGTGCGCACAGGAGCAAAGGTAAACAGCAGACAGACCTGAATCCTTATATTTACAAGGTCGACTTCAGAACTTTGTTCAGTTTGTCTCGGTTACGGATAATGGAAGGAAGGGCAGGCAACTGGTCGACTTCATTTAAATAAACAAATAAAAAATATGATAAACTCTCAGGAATAGATAAATAATAACAAAAAAATTGTAAAGTGGAGAAAGCGAGAGCGCGCGAATGCACTCAAGCAAACACAAACAGCACAGCACGATGCGTATTTTTTTTTAAAATTGACAAAATAAATCAAAAATAAATCAAAAATAAAAATAAGTGGAAAAGACGAGAGTGCGCGAGCACACAGGAGCAAAGACAAGCAGCGCAGCTTGATGCGTAGTAAAAAAAATAATAAATAGACAACTGGTCGACCTCATTAGAAATAAAAACCCAAAAGATTAGATAGACAAACAAACAACCACATAAATGTGGAGAGAAGGGCAGTGCGCGCAGGAGCAAAGGTAAACAGCAGACAGACCTGAATCCTTATCTTTACGAGGTCGACCTCACAACTTTGTTCAGTTTGTCTCGGTGACGGATAATGGAAGGAAGGGCAGGCAACTGGTCGACTTCATTTAAATAAACAAATAAAAAATAAGATAAACTCTCAAGAATAGATAAATAATAACAAAAAAATTGTAAAGTGGAGAAAGTGAGAGCACGCGAATGCACTCAAGCAAACACAAACAGCACAGCACGATGCGTATTTTTTTTTAAAATTGACAAAATAAATCAAAAATAAATCAAAAATAAAAATAAGTGGAAAAGGCGAGACTGCGCGAGCACACAGGAGCAAAGACAAGCAGCGCAGCTTGATGCGTAGTAAAAAAAATAATAAATAGACAACTGGTCGACCTCATTAGAAATAAAAACCAAAAAGATTAGATAGACAAACAAACAAACACATAAATGTGGAGAGAAGGGCAGTGCGCGCAGGAGCAAAGGTAAACAGCAGACAGACCTGAATCCTTATCTTTCCAAGGTCGACCTCAGAACTTTGTTCAGTTTGTCTCGGTGACGGATAATGGAAGGAAGGGCAGGCAACTGGTCGACTTCATTTAAATAAACAAATAAAAAATAAGATAAACTCTCAGGAATAGATAAATAATAACAAAAAGATTGTAAAGTGTAGAAAGCGAGAGCGCGCGAATGCACTCAAGCAAACACAAACAGCACAGCACGATGCGTATTTTTTTAATTGACAAAATATATAAAAAATAAATAAAAAATAAAAATAAGTGGAAAAGGCGAGAGTGCGCGAGCACAGAGGAGCAAAGACAAGCAGCGCAGCTTGATGCGTAGTAAAAAAAATAATAAATAGACAACTGGTCGACCTCATTAGAAATAAAAACCCAAAAGATTAGATAGACAAACAAACAAACACATAAATGTGGAGAGAAGGGCAGTGCGCGCAGGAGCAAAGGTAAACAGCAGACAGACCTGAATCCTTATCTTTACAAGGTCGACCACAGAAATTTGTTCAGTTTGTCTCGGTGACGGATAATGGAAGGAAGGGCAGGCAACTGGTCGACTTCATTTAAATAAACAAATAAAAAATAAGATAAACTCTCAGGAATAGATAAATAATAACAAAAAAATTGTAAAGTGGAGAAAGCGAGAGCGCGCGAATGCACTCAAGCAAACAAAAACAGCACAGCACGATGCGTATTTTTTTTAAAAATTGACAAAATAAATCAAAAATAAATCAAAAATAAAAATAAGTGGAAAAGGCGAGAGTGCGCCAGCACACAGGAGCAAAGACAAGCAGCGCAGCTTGATGCGTAGTAAAAAAAATAATAAATAGACAACTGGTCGACCTCATTAAAAATAAAAACCCAAAAGATTAGATAGACAAACAAACAAACACATAAATGTGGAGAGAAGGGCAGTGCGCGCAGGAGCAAAGGTAAACAGCAGACAGACCTGAATCCTTATCTTTACAAGGTCGACCTCAGAACTTTGTTCAGTTTGTCTCGGTGACGGATAATGGAAGGAAGGGCAGGCAACTGGTCGACTTCATTTAAATAAACAAATAAAAAATAAGATAAACTCTCAGGAATACATAAATAATAACAAAAAAATTGTAAAGTGGAGAAAGCGAGAGCGCGCGAATGCACTCAAGGAAACACAAACAGCACAGCACGATGCGTATTTTTTTTTAAATTGACAAAATAAATCAAAAATAAATCAAAAATAAAAATAAGTGGAAAAGGCGAGAGTGCGTGAGCACACAGGAGCAAAGACAAGCAGCGCAGCTTGATGCGTAGTATAAAAAATAATAAATAGACAACTGGTCGACCCCATTAGAAATAAAAACCCAAAAGATTAGATAGACAAACAAACAAACACATAAATGTGGAGAGAAGGGCAGTGCGCGCAGGAGCAAAGGTAAACAGCAGACAGACCTGAATCCTTATCTTTACAAGGTCGACCTCAGAACTTTGTTCAGTTTGTCTCGGTGACGGATAATGGAAGGAAGGGCAGGCAACTGGTCGACTTCATTTAAATAAACAAATAAAAAATAAGATAAACTCTCAGGAATAGATAAATAATAACAAAAAATAGTAAAGTGGAGAAAGCGAGAGCGCGCGAATGCACTCAAGCAAACACAAACAGCACAGCACGATGCGTATTTTTTTTTAAAATTGACAAAATAAATCAAAAATAAATCAAAAATAAAAATAAGTGGAAAAGGCGAGAGTGCGCGAGCACACAGGAGCAAAGACAAGCAGCGAAGCTTGATGCGTAGTAAAAAAAAATAATAAATAGACAACTGGTCGACCTCATTAGAAATAAAAACCCAAAAGATTAGATAGACAAACAAACAAACACATAAATGTGGAGAGAAGGGCAGTGCGCGCAGGAGCAAAGGTAAACAGCAGACAGACCTGAATCCTTATCTTTAGAAGGTCGACCTCAGAACTTTGTTCAGTTTGTCTCGGTGATGGATAATGGAAGGAAGGGCAGGCAACTGGTCGACTTCATTTAAATAAACAAATAAAAAATAAGATAAACTCTCAGGAATAGATAAATAATAACAAAAAAATTGTAAAGTGGAGAATGGGAGAGCGCGCGAATGCACTCAGGCAAACACAAACAGCACAGCACGATGCGTATTTTTTTTAAATTGACAAAATAAATCAAAAATAAATCAAAAATAAAAATAAGTGGAAAAGGCGAGAGTGCGCGAGCACACAGGAGCAAAGACAAGCAGCGCAGCTTGAAGCGTAGTAAAAAAAATAATAAATAGACAACTGGTCGACCTCATTAGAAATAAAAACCCAAAAGATTAGATAGACAAACAAACAAACAAATAAATGTGGAGAGAAGGGCAGTGCGCGCAGGAGCAAAGGTAAACAGCAGACAGACCTGAATCCTTATCTTTACAAGGTCGACCTCAGAACTTTGTTCAGTTTGTCTCGGTGACGGATAATGGAAGGAAGGGCAGGCAACTGGTCGACTTCATTTAAATAAACAAATAAAAAATAAGATAAACTCTCAGGAATAGATAAATAATAACAAAAAAATTGTAAAGTGGAGAAAGCGAGAGCGCACGAATGCACTCAAACAAACACAAACAGCACAGCACGATGCGTATTTTTTTTTAAATTGACAAAATAAATCAAAAATAAATCAAAAATAAAAATAAGTGGAAAAGGCGAGAGTGCGCGAGCACACAGGAGCAAAGACAAGCAGCGCATCCTGATGCGTAGTAAAAAAATAATAAATAGACAACTGGTCGACCTCATTAGATATAAAAACCCAAAAGATTAAATAGACAAACAAAGAAACATATGAATGTGGAGAGAAGGGCAGTGCGCGCAGGAGCAAAGGTAAACAGCAGACAGACCTGAATCCTTATCTTTACAAGGTCGACCTCAGAACTTTGTTCAGTTTGTCTCGGTGACGGATAATGGAAGGAAGGGCAGGCAACTGGTCGACTTCATTTAAATAAACAAATAAAAAATAAGATAAACTCTTAGGAATAGATAAATAATAACAAAAAAATTGTAAAGTGGAGAAAGCGAGAGCGCGCGAATGCACTCAAGCAAACACAAACAGCACAGCACGATGCGTATTTTTTTTAAATTGACAAAATAAATCAAAAATAAATCAAAAATAAAAATAAGTGGAAAAGGCGAGAGTGCGCGAGCACACAGGAGCAAAGACAAGCAGCGCAGCTTGATGCGTAGTAAAAAAAATAATAAATAGACAACTGGTCGACCTCATTAGAAATAAAAACCCAAAAGATTAGATAGACAAACAAACAAACACATAAATGTGGAGAGAAGTGCAGTGCGCGCAGGAGCAAAGGTAAACAGCAGACAGACCTGAATCCTTATCTTTACAAGGTCGACCTCAGAACTTTGTTCAGTTTGTCTCGGTGACGGATAATGGAAGGAAGGGCAGGCAACTGGTCGACTTCATTTAAATAAACAAATAAAAAATAAGATAAACTCTCAGGAATAGATAAATAATAACAAAAAATTGTAAAGTGGAGAAAGCGAGAGCGCGCGAATGCACTCAAGCAAACACAAACAGCACAGCACGATGCGTATTTTTTTTAATTGACAAAATAAATCAAAAATAAATCAAAAATAAAAATAAGTGGAAAAGGCGAGAGTGCGCGAGCACACAGGAGCAAAGACAAGCAGCGCAGCTTGATGCGTAGTAAAAAAAATAATAAATAGAAAACTGGTCGACCTCATTAGAAATAAAAACCCAAAAGATTAGATAGACAAACAAACAAACACATAAATGTGGAGAGAAGGGCAGTGCGCGCAGGAGCAAAGGTAAACAGCAGACAGACCTGAATCCTTATCTTTACAAGGTCGACCTCAGAACTTTGTTCAGTTTGTCTCGGTGACGGATAATGGAAGGAAGGGCAGGCAACTGGTCGACTTCATTTAAATAAACAAATAAAAAATATGATAAACTCTCAGGAATAGATAAATAATAACAAAAAAATTGTAAAGTGGAGAAAGCGAGAGCGCGCGAATGCACTCAAGCAAACACAAACAGCACAGCACGATGCGTATTTTTTTTTAAATTGACAAAATAAATCAAAAATAAATCAAAAATAAAAATAAGTGGAAAAGACGAGAGTGCGCGAGCACACAGGAGCAAAGACAAGCAGCGCAGCTTGATGCGTAGTAAAAAAAATAATAAATAGACAACTGGTCGACCTCATTAGAAATAAAAACCCAAAAGATTAGATAGACAAACAAACAACCACATAAATGTGGAGAGAAGGGCAGTGCGCGCAGGAGCAAAGGTAAACAGCAGACAGACCTGAATCCTTATCTTTACGAGGTCGACATGACAACTCTGTTCAGTTTGTCTCGGTGACGGATAATGGAAGGAAGGGCAGGCAACTGGTCGACTTCATTTAAATAAACAAATAAAAAATAAGATAAACTCTCAAGAATAGATAAATAATAACAAAAAAATTGTAAAGTGGAGAAAGTGAGAGCGCGCGAATGCACTCAAGCAAACACAAACAGCACAGCACGATGCGTATTTTTTTTAAAATTGACAAAATAAATCAAAAATAAATCAAAAATAAAAATAAGTGGAAAAGGCGAGAGTGCGCGAGCACACAGGAGCAAAGACAAGCAGCGCAGCTTGATGCGTAGTAAAAAAAATAATAAATAGACAACTGGTCGACCTCATTAGAAATAAAAACCCAAAAGATTAGATAGACAAACAAACAAACACATAAATGTGGAGAGAAGGGCAGTGCGCGCAGGAGCAAAGGTAAACAGCAGACAGACCTGAATCCTTATCTTTCCAAGGTCGACCTCAGAACTTTGTTCAGTTTGTCTCGGTGACGGATAATGGAAGGAAGGGCAGGCAACTGGTCGACTTCATTTAAATAAACAAATAAAAAATAAGATAAACTCTCAGGAATAGATAAATAATAACAAAAAGATTGTAAAGTGGAGAAAGCGAGAGCGCGCGAATGCACTCAAGCAAACACAAACAGCACAGCACGATGCGTATTTTTTTTAATTGACAAAATATATCAAAAATAAATAAAAAATAAAAATAAGTGGAAAAGGCGAGAGTGCGCGAGCACACAGGAGCAAAGAGAAGTAGCGCAGCTTGATGCGTAGTAAATAAAATAATAAATAGACAACTGGTCGACCTCATTAGAAATAAAAACCCAAAAGATTAGATAGACAAACAAACAAACACATAAATGTGGAGAGAAGTGCAGTGCGGGCAGGAGCAAAGGTAAACAGCAGACAGACCTGAATCCTTATCTTTACAAGGTCCACCTCAGAACTTTGTTCAGTTTGTCTCGGTGACGGATAATGGAAGGAAGGGCAGGCAACTGGTCGACTTCATTTAAATAAACAAATAAAAAATAAGATAAACTCTCAGGAATAGATAAATAATAACAAAAAATTGTAAAGTGGAGAAAGCGAGAGCGCGCGAATGCACTCAAGCAAACACAAACAGCACAGCACGATGCGTATTTTTTTTAAATTGACAAAATAAATCAAAAATAAAAATAAGTGGAAAAGGCGAGTGTGCGCGAGCACACAGGAGCAAAGACAAGCAGCGCAGCTTGATGGGTAGTAAAAAAAATAATAAATAGACAACTAGTCGACCTCATTAGAAATAAAAACACAAAAGATTAGATAGACAAACAAACAAACACATAAATGTGGAGAGAAGGGCAGTGCGCGCAGGAGCAAAGGTAAACAGCAGACAGACCTGAATCCTTATCTTTACAAGGTCGACCTCAGAACTTTGTTCAGGTTGTCTCGGTGACGGATAATGGAAGGAAGGGCAGGCAACTGGTCGACTTCATTTAAATAAACAAATAAAATATAAGATACACTCTCAGGAATAGATAAATAATAACAAAAAATTGTAAAGTGGAGAAAGCGAGAGTGCGCGAATGCACTCAAGCAAACACAAACAGCACAGCACGATGCGTATTTTTTTTTAAATTGACAAAATAAATCAAAAATAAATCAAAAATAAGAGGAAAAGGCGAGAGTGCGCGAGCACACAGGAGCAAAGACAAGCAGCACAGCTTGATGCGTATTAAAAAAAATAATAAATAGACAACTGGTCGACCTCATTAGAAATAAAAACCCAAAAGATTAGATAGACAAACAAACAAACACATAAATGTGGAGAGAAGGGCAGTGCGCGCAGGAGCAAAGGTATACGGCAGACAGACCTGAATCCTTATCTTTGAAAGGTCGACCTCAGAGCTTTGTTCAGTTTGTCTCGGTGACGGATAATGGAAGGAAGGGCAGGCAACTGGTCGACTTCATTTAAATAAAAAAATAAGATAAACTCTCAGGAATAGATAAATAATAACAAAAAATTGTAAAGTGGAGAAAGCGAGAGCGCGCGAATGCACTCAAGCAAACACAAACAGCACAGCACGATGCGTATTTTTTTTAAAAATTGACAAAATAAATCAAAAATAAATCAAAAATAAAAATAAGTGGAAAAGGCGAGAGTGCGCGAGCACACAGGAGCTAAGACAAGCAGCACAGCTTGATGCGTAGTAACAAAAATAATAAATAGACAACTGGTCGACCTCATTAGAAATAAAAACCCAAAAGATTAGATAGACAAACAAACAAACACATAAATGTGGAGAGAAGGGCAGTGCGCGCAGGAGCAAAGGTAAACAGCAGACAGACCTGAATCCTTATCTTTACAAGGTCGACCTCAGAACTTTGTTCAGTTTGTCTCGGTGACGGATAATGGAAGGAAGGGCAGGCAACTGGTCGACTTCATTTAAATAAACAAATAAAAAATAAGATAAACTCTCAGGAATAGATAAATAATAACAAAAAATTGTAAAGTGGAGAAAGCGAGAGCGCGCGAATGCACTCAAGCAAACACAAACAGCACAGCACGATGCGTATTTTTTTTTAAATTGACAAAATAAATCAAAAATAAAAATAAGTGGAAAAGGCGAGAGTGCGCGAGCACACAGGAGCAAAGACAAGCAGCGCAGCTTAATGGGTAGTAAAAAAAATAATAAATAGACAACTGGTCGACCTCATTAGAAATAAAAACCCAAAAGATTAGATAGACAAACAAACAAACACATAAATGTGGAGAGAAGGGCAGTGCGCGCAGGAGCAAAGGTAAACAGCAGACAGACCTGAATCCTTATCTTTAGAAGGTCGACATCAGAACTTTGTTCAGTTTGTCTCGGTGACGGATAATGGAAGGAAGGGCAGGCAACTAGTCGACTTCATTTAAATAAACAAATAAACTCTCAGGAATAGATAAATAATAACAAAAAAATTGTAGAGTGGAGAAAGCGAGAGCGCGCGAATGCACCCAAGCAAACACAAACAGCACAGCACGATGCGTATTTTTTTTAAATTGACAAAATAAATCAAAAATAAAAATAAGTGGAAAAGGCGAGAGTGCGCGAGCACACAGCAGCAAAGACAAGCAGCGCAGCTTGATGCGTAGTAAAAAAAATAATAAATAGACAACTGGTCGACCTCATTAGAAATAAAAACCTAAAAGATTAGATAGACAAACAAGCAAACACATAAATGTGGCGAGAAGGGCAGTGCGCGCAGGAGCAAAGGTAAACAGCAGACAGACCTGAATCCTTATATTTACAAGGTCAACCTCATAACTTTGTTCAGTTTGTCTCGGTGACGGATAATGGAAGGAAGGGCAGGCAACTGGTCGACTTCATTTAAATAAAGAAATAAAAAATAAGATACACTCTCAGGAATAGATAAATAATAACAAAAAAATTGTAAAGTGGAGAAAGCGAGAGCGCGCGAATGCACTCAAGCAAACACAAACAGCACAGCACGATGCGTATTTTTTTTTAAATTGACAAAATAAATCAAAAATAAAAATAAGTGGAAAAGGCGAGAGTGCGCGAGCACACAGTAGCAAAGACAAGCAACACAGCTTGATGCGTAGTAACAAAAATAATAAATAGACAACTGGTCGACCTCATTAGAAATAAAAACCCAAAAGATTAGATAGACAAACAAACAAACATATAAATGTGGAGAGAAGGGCAGTGCGCGCAGGAGCAAAGGTAAACAGCAGACAGACCTGAATCCTTATCTTTCCAAGGTCGACCTCAGAACTTTGTTCAGTTTGTCTCGGTGACGGATAATGGAAGGAAGGGCAGGCAACTGGTCGACTTCATTTAAATAAACAAATAAAAAATAAGATAAACTCTCAGGAATAGATAAATAATAACAAAAAAAGTGTAAAGTGGAGAAAGCGAGAGCACGCGAATGCACTCAAGCAAACACAAACAGCACAGCACGATGCGTATTTTTTTTTAAAATTGACAAAATAAATCAAAAATAAAAATAAGTGGAAAAGGCGAGAGTGCGCGAGCACACAGGAGCAAAGACAAGCAGCGCAGCTTGATGCGTAGTAAAAACAATAATAAATAGACAACTGGTCGACCTCATTAGAAATAAAAACCCAAAAGATTAGATAGACAAACAAACAAACACATAAATGTGGAGAGAAGGGCAGTGCGCGCAGGAGCAAAGGTAAACAGCAGACAGACCTGAATCCTTATCTTTACAAGGTCGACCTCAGAACTTTGTTCAGTTTGTCTCGGTGACGGATAATTGAAGGAAGGGCAGGCAACTGGTCGACTTCATTTAAATAAACATAAAAAATAAGATAAACTCTCAGGAATAGATAAATAATAACAAAAAAAGTGTAAAGTGTAGAAAGCGAGAGCGCGCGAATGCACCCAAGCAAACACAAACAGCACAGCACGATGCCTATTTTTTTTAAAATTGACACAATAAATAAAAAATAAATCAAAAATACAAATAAGTGGAAAAGGCGAGAGTGCGCGAGCACACAGGAGCAAAGAGAAGCAGCGCAACTTGATGCGTAGTCAAAAAAATAATCAATAGACAACTGGTCGACCTCATTAGAAATAAAAACCCAAAAGATTAGATAGACAAACAAACAAACACATAAATGTGAAGAGAAGTGCAGTGCGGGCAGGAGCAAAGGTAAACAGCAGACAGACCTGAATCCTTATCTTTACAAGGTCCACCTCAGAACTTTGTTCAGTTTGTCTCGGTGACGGATAATGGAAGGAAGGGCAGGCAACTGGTCGACTTCATTTAAATAAACAAATAAAAAATAAGATAAACTCTCAGGAATAGATAAATAATAACAAAAAAATTGTAAAGTGGAGAAAGCGAGAGCGCGCGAATGCACTCAAGCAAACACAAACAGCACAGCACGATGCGTATTTTTTTTAAATTGACAAAATAAATCAAAAATAAATCAAAAATAAAAATAAGTGGAAAAGGCGAGAGTGCGCGAGCACACAGGAGCAAAGACAAGCAGCGCAGCTTAATGGGTAGTAAAAAAAATAATAAATAGACAACTGGTCGACCTCATTAGAAATAAAAACCCAAAAGATTAGATAGACAAACAAACAAACACATAAATGTGGAGAGAAGGGCAGTGCGCGCAGGAGCAAAGGTAAACAGCAGACAGACCTTAATCCTTATCTTTAGAAGGTCGACATCAGAACTTTGTTCAGTTTGTCTCGGTGACGGATAATGGAAGGAAGGGCAGGCAACTAGTCGACTTCATTTAAATAAACAAATAAACTCTCAGGAATAGATAAATAATAACAAAAAAATTGTAGAGTGGAGAAAGCGAGAGCGCGCGAATGCACCCAAGCAAACACAAACAGCACAGCACGATGCGTATTTTTTTTAAATTGACAAAATAAATCAAAAATAAAAATAAGTGGAAAAGGCGAGAGTGCGCGAGCACACAGCAGCAAAGACAAGCAGCGCAGCTTGATGCGTAGTAAAAAAAATAATAAATAGACAACGGGTCGACCTCATTAGAAATAAAAACCTAAAAGATTAGATAGACAAACAAGCAAACACATAAATGTGGCGAGAAGGGCAGTGCGCGCAGGAGCAAAGGTAAACAGCAGACAGACCTGAATCCTTATATTTACAAGGTCAACCTCATAACTTTGTTCAGTTTGTCTCGGTGACGGATAATGGAAGGAAGGGCAGGCAACTGGTCGACTTCATTTAAATAAAGAAATAAAAAATAAGATACACTCTCAGGAATAGATAAATAATAACAAAAAAATTGTAAAGTGGAGAAAGCGAGAGCGCGCGAATGCACTCAAGCAAACACAAACAGCACAGCACGATGCGTATTTTTTTTTTAAATTGACAAAATAAATCAAAAATAAAAATAAGTGGAAAAGGCGAGAGTGCGCGAGCACACAGTAGCAAAGACAAGCAACACAGCTTGATGCGTAGAAACAAAAATAATAAATAGACAACTGGTCGACCTCATTAGAAATAAAAACCCAAAAGATTAGATAGACAAACAAACAAACATATAAATGTGGAGAGAAGGGCAGTGCGCGCAGGAGCAAAGGTAAACAGCAGACAGACCTGAATCCTTATCTTTCCAAGGTCGACCTCAGAACTTTGTTCAGTTTGTCTCGGTGACGGATAATGGAAGGAAGGGCAGGCAACTGGTCGACTTCATTTAAATAAACAAATAAAAAATAAGATAAACTCTCAGGAATAGATAAATAATAACAAAAAAATTGTAAAGTGGAGAAAGCGAGAGCGCGCGAATGCACTCAAGCAAACACAAACAGCACAGCACGATGCGTAATTTTTTTAAATTGACAAAATATATCAAAAATAAATCAAAAATAAAAATAAGTGGAAAAGGCGAGAGTGCGCGAGCACACAGGAGCAAAGACAAGCAGCGCAGCTTGATGCGTAGTAAAAAAAATAATAAATAGACAACTGGTCGACCTCATTAGAAATAAAAACCCAAAAGATTAGATAGACAAACAAGCAAACACATAAATGTGGAGAGAAGGGCAGTGCGCGCAGGAGCAAAGGTAAACAGCAGACAGACCTGAATCCTTATATTTACAAGGTCAACCTCATAACTTTGTTCAGTTTGTCTCGGTGACGGATAATGGAAGGAAGGGCAGGCAACTGGTCGACTTCATTTAAATAAACAAATAAAAAATAAGATACACTCTCAGGAATAGATAAATAATAACAAAAAAATTGTAAAGTGGAGAAAGCGAGAGCGCGCGAATGCACTCAAGCAAACACAAACAGCACAGCACGATGCGTATTTTTTTTAATTAACCAAATAAATCAAAAATAAATCAAAAATAAAAATAAGTGGAAAAGGCGAGAGTGCGCGAGCACACAGGAGCAAAGACAAGCAGCACAGCTTGAAGCGTAGTCAAAAAAATAATAAATAGACAACTGGTCGACCTCATTAGAAATAAAAACCCAAAAGATTAGATAGACAAACAAACAAACACATAAATGTGGAGAGAAGGGCAGTGCGCGCAGGAGCAAAGGTAAACAGCAGACAGACCTGAATCCTTATCTTTACAAGGTCGACCTCAGAACTTTGTTCATTTTGTCTCGGTGACGGATAATGGAAGGAAGGGCAGGCAACTGGTCGACTTCATTTAAATAAACGAATAAAAAATAAGATAAACTCTCAGGAATAGATAAATAATAAAAAAAATTGTAATGTGGAGAAAGTGAGAGCGCGCCAATGCACTCAAGCAAACACAAACAGCACAGCACGATGCGTATTTTTTTTTAAATTGACAAAATAAATAAAAAATAAATCAAAAATAAAAATAAGTGGAAAAGGCGAGAGTGCGCGAGCACACAGGAGCAAAGACAAGCAGCGCAGCTTGATGCGTAGTAACAAAAATAATAAATAGACAACTGGTCGACCTCATTAGAAATAAAAACCCAAAAGATTAGATAGACAAACAAACAAACACATAAATGTGGAGAGAAGGGCAGTGCGCGCAGGAGCAAAGGTAAACAGTAGACAGACCTGAAACCTTATCTTTACAAGGTCGACCTCAGAACTTTGTTCAGTTTGTCTCGGTGACGGATAATGGAAGGAAGGGCAGGCAACTGGTCGACTTCATTTAAATAAACAAATAAAAAGTAAGATAAACTCTCAGGAATAGATAAATAATAACAAAAAAAGTGTAAAGTGGAGAAAGCGAGAGCGCGCGAATGCACTCAAGCAAACACAAACAGCACAGCACGATGCGTATTTTTTGTAAATTGACAAAATAAATCAAAAATAAATCAAAAATAAAAATAAGTGGAAAGGCGAGAGTGCGCGAGCACACAGGAGCAAAGACAAGCAGCACAGCTTGAAGCGTAGTCAAAAAAATAATAAATAGACAACTGGTCGACCTCATTAGAAATAAAAACCCAAAAGATTAGATAGACAAACAAACAAACACATAAATGTGGAGAGAAGGGCAGTGCGCGCAGGAGCAAAGGTAAACAGCAGACAGACCTGAATCCTTATCTTTACAAGGTCGACCTCAGAACTTTGTTCATTTTGTCTCGGTGACGGATAATGGAAGGAAGGGCAGGCAACTGGTCGACTTCATTTAAATAAACGAATAAAAAATAAGATAAACTCTCAGGAATAGATAAATAATAACAAAAAAATTGTAATGTGGAGAAAGTGAGAGCGCGCCAATGCACTCAAGCAAACACAAACAGCACAGCACGATGCGTATTTTTTTAAATTGACAAAATAAATCAAAAATAAAAATAAGTGGAAAAGGCGAGAGTGCGCGAGCACACAGGAGCAAAGACAAGCAGCGCAGCTTGATGCGTAGTAACAAAAATAATAAATAGACAACTGGTCGACCTCATTAGAAATAAAAACCCAAAAGATTAGATAGACAAACAAACAAACACATAAATGTGGAGAGAAGGGCAGTGCGCGCAGGAGCAAAGGTAAACAGCAGACAGACCTGAATCCTTATCTTTACAAGGTCGACCTCAGAACTTTGTTCAGTTTGTCTCGGTGACGGATAATGGAAGGAAGGGCAGGCAACTGGTCGACTTCATTTAAATAAACAAATAAAAAATAAGATAAACTCTCAGGAATAGATAAATAATAACAAAAAAAGTGTAAAGTGGAGAAAGCGAGAGCGCGCGAATGCACCCAAGCAAACACAAACAGCACAGCACGATGCCTATTTTTTTTTAAATTGACACAATAAATAAAAAATAAATCAAAAATACAAATAAGTGGAAAAGGCGAGAGTGCGCGAGCACACAGGAGCAAAGAGAAGCAGCGCAACTTGATGCGTAGTAAAAAAAATAATAAATAGACAACTGGTCGACCTCATTAGAAATAAAATCCCAAAAGATTAGATAGACAAACAAACAAACACATAAATGTGGAGAGAAGGGCAGTGCGCGCAGGAGCAAAGGTAAACAGCAGACAGACCTGAATCCTTATCTTTACAAGGTCGACCTCAGAACTTTGTTCAGTTTGTCTCGGAGACGGATAATGGAAGGAAGGGCAGGCAACTGGTCGACGTCATTTAAATAAACAAATAAAAAATAAGATAAACTCTCAGGAATAGATAAATAATAACAAAAAAATTGCAAAGTGGAGAAAGCGAGAGCGCGCGAATGCACTCAAGCAAACACAAACAGCACAGCACGATGCGTATTTTTTTTAAATTGACAAAATAAATCAAAAATAAATCAAAAATAAAAATAAGTGGAAAAGGCGAGAGTGCGCGAGCACACAGGAGCAAAGACAAGCAGCACAGCTTGAAGCGTAGTAAAAAAAATAATAAATAGACAACTGGTCGACCTCATTAGAAATAAAAACCCAAAAGATTAGATAGACAAACAAACAAACACATAAATGTGGAGAGAAGGGCAGTGCGCGCAGGAGCAAAGGTAAACAGCAGACAGACCTGAATCCTTACCTTTACAAGGTCGACCTCAGAACTTTGTTCAGTTTGTCTCGGTGACGGATAATGGAAGGAAGGGCAGGCAACTGGTCGACTTCATTTAAATAAACGAATAAAAAATAAGATAAACTCTCAGGAATAGATAAATAATAAAAAAAATTGTAATGTGGAGAAAGTGAGATCGCGCCAATGCACTCAAGCAAACACAAACAGCACAGCACGATGCGTATTTTTTTTAAAATTGACAAAATAAATCAAAAATAAATCAAAAATAAAAATAAGTGGAAAAGGCGAGAGTGCGCGAGCACACAGGAGCAAAGACAAGCAGCGCAGCTTGATGCGTAGTAACAAAAATAATAAATAGACAACTGGTCGACCTCATTAGAAATAAAAACCCAAAAGATTAGATAGACAAACAAACAAACACATAAATGTGGAGAGAAGGGCAGTGCGCGCAGGAGCAAAGGTAAACAGCAGACAGACCTGAATCCTTACCTTTACAAGGTCGACCTCAGAACTTTGTTCAGTTTGTCTCGGTGACGGATAATGGAAGGAAGGGCAGGCAACTGGTCGACTTCATTTAAATAAACAAATAAAAAATAAGATAAACTCTCAGGAATAGATAAATAATAACAAAAAAATTGTAAAGTGGAGAAAGCGAGAGCGCGCGAATGCACTCAAGCAAACACAAACAGCACAGCACGATGCGTATTTTTTGTAAATTGACAAAATAAATCAAAAATAAATCAAAAATAAAAATAAGTGGAAAGGCGAGAGTGCGCGAGCACACAGGAGCAAAGACAAGCAGCACAGCTTGAAGCGTAGTCAAAAAAATAATAAATAGACAACTGGTCGACCTCATTAGAAATAAAAACCCAAAAGATTAGATAGACAAACAAACAAACACATAAATGTGGAGAGAAGGGCAGTGCGCGCAGGAGCAAAGGTAAACAGCAGACAGACCTGAATCCTTATCTTTACAAGGTCGACCTCAGAACTTTGTTCATTTTGTCTCGGTGACGGATAATGGAAGGAAGGGCAGGCAACTGGTCGACTTCATTTAAATAAACGAATAAAAAATAAGATAAACTCTCAGGAATAGATAAATAATAAAAAAAATTGTAATGTGGAGAAAGTGAGAGCGCGCCAATGCACTCAAGCAAACACAAACAGCACAGCACGATGCGTATTTTTTTTTAAATTGACAAAATAAATCAAAAATAAATCAAAAATAAAAATAAGTGGAAAAGGCGAGAGTGCGCGAGCACACAGGAGCAAAGACAAGCAGCGCAGCTTGATGCGTAGTAACAAAAATAATAAATAGACAACTGGTCGACCTCATTAGAAATAAAAACCCAAAAGATTAGATAGACAAACAAACAAACACATAAATGTGGAGAGAAGGGCAGTGCGCGCAGGAGCAAAGGTAAACAGCAGACAGACCTGAATCCTTATCTTTACAAGGTCGACCTCAGAACTTTGTTCAGTTTGTCTCGGTGACGGATAATGGAAGGAAGGGCAGGCAACTGGTCGACTTCATTTAAATAAACAAATAAAAAATAAGATAAACTCTCAGGAATAGATAAATAATAACAAAAAAAGTGTAAAGTGGAGAAAGCGAGAGCGCGCGAATGCACCCAAGCAAACACAAACAGCACAGCACGATGCCTATTTTTTTTTAAATTGACACAATAAATAAAAAATAAATCAAAAATACAAATAAGTGGAAAAGGCGAGAGTGCGCGAGCACACAGGAGCAAAGAGAAGCAGCGCAACTTGATGCGTAGTAAAAAAAATAATCAATAGACAACTGGTCGACCTCATTAGAAATAAAAACCCAAAAGATTAGATAGACAAACAAACAAACACATAAATGTGAAGAGAAGTGCAGTGCGGGCAGGAGCAAAGGTAAACAGCAGACAGACCTGAATCCTTATCTTTACAAGGTCCACCTCAGAACTTTGTTCAGTTTGTCTCGGTGACGGATAATGGAAGGAAGGGCAGGCAACTGGTCGACTTCATTTAAATAAACAAATAAAAAATAAGATAAACTCTCAGGAATAGATAAATAATAACAAAAAAATTGTAAAGTGGAGAAAGCGAGAGCGCGCGAATGCACTCAAGCAAACACAAACAGCACAGCACGATGCGTATTTTTTTTTAAATTGACAAAATAAATCAAAAATAAATCAAAAATAAAAATAAGTGGAAAAGGCGAGAGTGCGCGAGCACACAGGAGCAAAGACAAGCAGCGCAGCTTGATGCGTAGTAAAAAAAATAATAAATAGACAACTGGTCGACCTCATTAGAAATAAAAACCCAAAAGATTAGATAGAAAAACAGGCAAACACATAAATGTGGAGAGAAGGGCAGTGCGCGCAGGAGCAAAGGTAAACAGCAGAGAGACCTGAATCCTTATATTTACAAGGTCAACCTCATAACTTTGTTCAGTTTGTCTCGGTGACGGATAATGGAAGGAAGGGCAGGCAACTGGTCGACTTCATTTAAATAAACAAATAAAAAATAAGATACACTCTCAGGAATAGATAAATAATAACAAAAAAATTGTAAAGTGGAGAAAGCGAGAGCGCGCGAATGCACTCAAGCAAACACAAACAGCAGAGCACGATGCGTATTTTTTTTAAATTGACCAAATAAATCAAAAATAAATCAAAAATAAAAATAAGTGGAAAAGGCGAGAGTGCGCGAGCACACAGTAGCAAAGACAAGCAACACAGCTTGATGCGTAGTAACAAAAATAATAAATAGACAACTGGTCGACCTCATTAGAAATAAAAACCCAAAAGATTAGATAGACAAACAAACAAACACATAAATGTGGAGAGAAGGGCAGTGCGTGCAGGAGAAAAGGTAAACAGCAGACAGACCTGAATCCTTATCTTTACAAGGTCGACCTCAGAACATTGTTCAGTTTGTCTCGGTGACGGATAATGGAAGGAAGGGCAGGCAACTGGTCGACTTCATTTAAATAAACAAATAAAAAATAAGATAAACTCTCAGGAATAGATAAATAATAACAAAAAAATTGTAAAGTGGAGAAAGCAAGAGCGCGCGAATGCACTCAAGCAAACACAAACAGCACAGCACGATGCGTATTTTTTTCAAATTGACAAAATAAATCAAAAATAAAAATAAGTGGAAAAGGCGAGAGTGCGCGAGCACACAGGAGCAAAGACAAGCAGCGCAGCTTGATGCGTAGTAAAAAAAATAATAAATAGACAACTGGTCGACCTCATTAGAAATAAAAACCCAAAAGATTAGATAGACAAACAAACAAACACATAAATGTGGAGAGAAGGGCAGTGCGCGCAGGAGCAAAGGTAAACAGCAGACAGACCTGAATCCTTATCTTTACAAGGTCGACCTCAGAACTTTGTTCAGTTTGTCTCGGTGACGGATAATGGAAGGAAGGGCAGGCAACTGGTCGACTTCATTTAAATAAACAAATAAAAAATAAGATAAACTCTCAGGAATAGATAAATAATAACAAAAAAATTGTAAAGTGGAGAAAGCGAGAGCACGCGAATGCACTCAAGCAAACACAAACAGCACAGCACGATGCGTATTTTTTTTTTAAATTGACAAAATAAATCAAAAATAAAAATAAGTGGAAAAGGCGAGAGTGCGCGAGCACACAGTAGCAAAGACAAGCAACACAGCTTGATGCGTAGTAACAAAAATAATAAATAGACAACTGGTCGACCTCATTAGATATAAAAACCCAAAAGATTAGATAGACAAACAAACAAACACATAAATGTGGAGAGAAGGGCAGTGCGCGCAGGAGCAAAGGTAAACAGCAGACAGACCTGAATCCTTATCTTTCCAAGATCGACCTCAGAACTTTGTACAGTTTGTCTCGGTGACGGATAATGGAAGGAAGGGCAGGCAACTGGTCGACTTCATTTAAATAAACAAATAAAAAATAAGATAAACTCTCAGGAATAGATAAATAATAACAAAAAAATTGTAAAGTGGAGAAAGCGAGAGCGCGCGAATGCACTCAAGCAAACACAAACAGCACAGCACGATGCGTATTTTTTTTAAATTGACAAAATAAATCAAAAATAAATCAAAAATAAAAATAAGTGGAAAAGGCGAGAGTGCGCGAGCACACAGGAGCAAAGACAAGCAGCACAGCTTGATGCGTAGTAAAAAAAATAATAAATAGACAACTGGTCGACCTCATTAGAAATAAAAACCCAAAAGATTAGATAGACAAACAAACAAACACATAAATGTGGAGAGAAGGGCAGTGCGCGCAGGAGCAAAGGTAAACAGCAGACAGACCTGAATCCTTATCTTTACAAGGTCGACCTCAGAACTTTGTTCATTTTGTCTCGGTGACGGATAATGGAAGGAAGGGCAGGCAACTGGTCGACTTCATTTAAATAAACGAATAAAAAATACGATAAACTCTCAGGAATAGATAAATAATAAAAAAAAATTGTAATGTGGAGAAAGTGAGAGCGCGCCAATGCACTCTAGCAAACACAAACAGCACAGCACGATGCGTATTTTTTTAAAATTGACAAAATAAATCAAAAATAAATCAAAAATAAAAATAAGTGGAAAAGGCGAGAGTGCGCGAGCACACAGGAGCAAAGACAAGCAGCGCAGCTTGATGCGTAGTAACAAAAATAATAAATAGACAACTGGTCGACCTCATTAGAAATAAAAACCCAAAAGATTAGATAGACAAACAAACAAACACATAAATGTGGAGAGAAGGGCAGTGCTCGCAGGAGCAAAGGTAAACAGCAGACAGACCTGAATCCTTATCTTTACAAGGTCGACCTCAGAACTTTGTTCAGTTTGTCTCGGTGACGGATAATGGACAGAAGGGCAGGCAACTGGTCGACTTCATTTCAATAAACAAATAAAATATAAGATAAACTCTCAGGAATAGATAAATAATAACAAAAAAATTGTAAAGTGGAGAAAGCGAGAGCGCGCGAATGCACTCAAGCAAACACAAACAGCACAGCACGATGCGTATTTTTTTTTAATTGACAAAATAAATCAAAAATAAATCAAAAATAAAAATAAGTGGAAAAGGCGAGAGTGCGCGAGCACACAGGAGCAAAGACAAGCAGCGCAGCTTGATGCGTAGTAAAAAAAATAATAAATAGACAACTGGTCGACCTCATTAGAAATAAAAACCCAAAAGATTAGATAGACAAACAAACAAACACATAAATGTGGAGAGAAGGGCAGTGCGCGCAGGAGCAAAGGTAAACAGCAGACAGACCTGAATCCTTATCTTTACAAGGTCGACCTCAGAATTTTGTTCAGTTTGTCTCGGTGACGGATAATGGAAGGAAGGGCAGGCAACTGGTCGACTTCATTTAAATAAACAAATAAAAAATAAGATAAACTCTCAGGAATAGATAAATAATAACAAAAAAATTGTAAAGTGGAGAAAGCGAGAGCGCGCGAATGCACTCAAGCAAACACAAACAGCACAGCACGATGCGTATTTTTTTTAAATTAACAAAATAAATCAAAAATAAATCAAAAATAAAAATAAGTGGAAAAGGCGAGAGTGCGCGAGCACACAGGAGCAAAGACAAGCAGCGCAGCTTGCTGCGTAGTAAAAAAAATAATAAATAGACAACTGGTCGACCTCATTAGAAATAAAAACCGAAAACATTAGATAGACAAACAAACAAACACATAAATGTGGAGAGAAGGGCAGTGCGCGCAGGAGCAAAGGTAAACAGCAGACAGACCTGAATCCTTATATTTACAAGGTCGAACTCAGAACTTTGTTCAGTTTGCCTCGGTGACGGATAATGGAAGGAAGGGCAGGCAACTGGTCGACTTCATTTAAATAAACAAATAAAAAATAAGATAAACTCTCAGGAATAGATAAATAATAACAAAAAAATTGTAAAGTGGAGAAAGCGAGAGCGCGCGAATGCACTCAAGCAAACACAAACAGCACAGCACGATGCGTATTTTTTTTTAAATTGACAAAATAAATCAAAAATAAAAATAAGTGGAAAAGGCGAGAGTGCGCGAGCACACAGGAGCAAAGACAAGCAGCGCAGCTTGATGCGTAGTAAAAAAAATAATAAATAGACAACTGGTCGACCTCATTAGAAATAAAAACCCAAAAGATTAGATAGACAAACAAACAAACACATAAATGTGGAGAGAAGGGCAGTGCGCGCAGGAGCAAAGGTAAACAGCAGACAGACCTGAATCCTTATCTTTACAGGGTCGACCTCAGAACTTTGTTCAGTTTGTCTCGGTGACGGATAATGGAAGGAAGGGCAGGCAACTGGTCGACTTCATTTAAATAAACAAATAAAAAATAAGATAAACTCTCAGGAATAGACAAATAATAACAAAAAAATTGTAAAGTGGAGAAAGCGAGAGCGCGCGAATGCACTCAGGCATACACAAACAGCACAGCACGATGCGTATTTTTTTTAAAAATTGACAAAATAAATCAAAAATATATCAAAAATAAAAATAAGTGGAAAAGGCGAGAGTGCGCAAGCACACAGGAGCAAAGACAAGCAGCGCAGCTTGATGCGTAGTAAAAAAAATAATAAATAGACAACTGGTCGACCTCATTAGAAATAAAAACCCAAAAGATTAGATAGACAAACAAACAAACACATAAATGTGGAGAGAAGGGCAGTGCGCGCAGGAGCAAAGGTAAACAGCAGACAGACCTGAATCCTTATCTTTACAAGGTCGACCTCAGAACTTTGTTCAGTTTGTCTCGGTGACGGATAATGGAAGGAAGGGCAGGCAACTGGTCGACTTCATTTAAATAAACAAATAAAAAATAAGATAAACTCTCAGGAATAGATAAATAATAACAAAAAAATTGTAAAGTGGAGAAAGCGAGAGCGCGCGAATGCACTCAAGCAAACACAAACAGCACAACACGATGCGTATTTTTTTTTAAATTGACGAAATAAATCAAAAATAAAAATAAGTGGAAAAGGCGAGAGTGCGCGAGCACACAGGAGCAAAGACAAGCAGCGCAGCTTGATGCGTAGTAAAAAAAATAATAAATAGAAAACTGGTCGACCTCATTAGAAATAAAAACCCAAAGATTAGATAGACAAACAAACAAACACATAAATGTGGAGAGAAGGGCAGTGCGCGCAGGAGCAAAGGTAAACAGCAGACAGACCTGAATCCTTATCTTTACAAGGTCGACCTCAGAACTTTGTTCAGTTTGTCTCGGTGACGGATAATGGAAGGAAGGGCAGGCAACTGGTCGACTTCATTTAAATAAACAAATAAAAAATAAGATAAACTCTCAGGAATAGATAAATAATAAAAAAAAAGTGTAAAGTGGAGAAAGCGAGAGCGCGCGAATGCACCCAAGCAAACACAAACAGCACAGCACGATGCGTATTTTTTTTAAATTGACAAAATAAATCAAAAATAAATCAAAAATAAAAATAAGTGGAAAAGGCGAGAGTGCGCGAGCACACAGGAGCAAAGACAAGCAGCGCAGCTTGATGCCTAGTAAAAAAAATAATAAATAGACAACTGGTCGACCTCATTAGAAATAAAAACCCAAAAGATTAGATAGACAAACAAACAAACACATAAATGTGGAGAGAAGGGCATTGCGCGCAGGAGCAAAGGTAAACGGCAGACAGACCTGAATCCTTATCTTTACAAGGTCGACCTCAGAACTTTGTTCAGTTTGTCTCGGTGACGGATAATGGAAGGAAGGGCAGGCAACTGGTCGAGTTCATTTAAATAAACAAATAAAAAATAAGATAAACTCTCAGGAATAGATAAATAATAACAAAAAAATTGTTAAGTGGAGAAAGCAAGAGCGCGCGAATGCACTCAAGCAAACACAAACAGCACAGCACGATGCGTATTTTTTTTTAAATTGACAAAATAAATCAAAAATAAAAATAAGTGGAAAAGGCGAGAGTGCGCGAGCACACAGTAGCAAAGACAAGCAACACAGCTTGATGCGTAGTAACAAAAATAATAAATAGACAACTGGTCGACCTCATTAGATATAAAAACCCAAAAGATTAGATAGACAAACAAACAAACACATAAATGTGGAGAGAAGGGCAGTGCGCGCAGGAGCAAAGGTAAACAGCAGACAGACCTGAATCCTTATCTTTCCAAGATCGACCTCAGAACTTTGTACAGTTTGTCTCGGTGACGGATAATGGAAGGAAGGGCAGGCAACTGGTCGACTTCATTTAAATAAACAAATAAAAAATAAGATAAACTCTCAGGAATAGATAAATAATAACAAAAAAATTGTAAAGTGGAGAAAGCGAGAGCGCGCGAATGCACTCAAGCAAACACAAACAGCACAGCACGATGCGTATTTTTTTTAAATTGACAAAATAAATCAAAAATAAATAAAAAATAAAAATAAGTGGAAAAGGCGAGAGTGCGCGAGCACACAGGAGCAAAGACAAGCAGCACAGCTTGAAGCGTAGTAAAAAAAATAATCAATAGACAACTGGTCGACCTCATTAGAAATAAAAACCCAAAAGATTAGATAGACAAACAAACAAACACATAAATGTGGAGAGAAGGGCAGTGCGCGCAGGAGCAAAGGTAAACAGCAGACAGACCTGAATCCTTATCTTTACAAGGTCGACCTCAGAACTTTGTTCAGTTTG
>NW_025957603.1:0-44512 GCF_023159225.1 Perognathus longimembris pacificus
AATCCGTCACCGAGAAAAAACTGAACAAAGTTCTGAGGTCGACCTTGTAAAGATAAGGATTCAGGTCTGTCTGCTGTTTACCTTTGCTCCTGCCCCCACTGCCCTTGTCTCCACATTTATGTGTTTGTTTGTTTGTCTATCTTATCTTTTGGGTTTTTATTCTAATGAGGTCGACCAGTTGTCTATTTATTATTTTTTTTACTACGCATCAAGCTGCACTGTTGTCTTTGCTCCTGTGTGCTCGCGCACTCTCGCCTTTCCACTTATTTTTATATTTGATTTATTTTTGATTTATTTTGTCAATTTTTAAAAAAAAATACGCATCGTGCTGTGCTCTTTGTGTTTGCCTGAGTGCATTCGCGCGCTCTCGCTTTCTCCACTTTACAATGTTTTTGTTATTATTTATCTATTCCTGAGAGTTTATCTTATTTTTTATTTGTTTATTTAAATGAAGTCGACCTGTTGCCTGCCCTTCCTTCCATTATCCGTCACCGAGACAAACTGAACAAAGTTCTGAGGTCGACCTTGTAAAGATAAGGATTCAGGTCTGTCTGCTGTTTACCTTTGCTCCTGCGTGCACTGCCCTTCTCTCCACCATTTATGTGTTTGTTTGTTTGTCTATCTAATCTTTTGGGTTTTTATTTCTAATGAGGTCGACCAGTTGTCTATTTATTATTTTTTTTTACTACGCATCAAGCTGCGCTGCTTGTCTTTGCTCCAGTGTGCAAGCGCACTCTCGCCTTCTCCACTATTTTTATTTTTGATTTTATTTTGTCAATTTAAAAAAAAAATACGCATCGTGCTGTGCTGTTTGTGTTTGCTTTGAGTGCATTTGGCGCGCTCTCGCTTTCTCCACTTAACAATTTTTTTGTTATTATTTATCTATTCCTTAGAGTTTAACTTATATTTATTTGTTTATTTAAATGAAGTCGACCAGTTGCCTGCCCTTCCTTCCATTATCCGTCACCGAGGAGAAACTGAACAAAGTTCTGAGGTCGACCTTGTAAAGATAAGGATTCAGGTCTGTCTGCTGTTTACCTTTGCTCCTGCGCGCACTGCCCTTCTCTCCACATTTATTGTGTTTGTTTGTTTGTCTATCTAATCTTTTGGGTTTTTATTTCTAATGAGGTCGACCAGTTGTCTATTTATTATTTTTTTTTACTACGCATCAAGCTGCGCTGCTTGTCCTTTGCTCCTGTGTGCTCGGTGCACTCTCGCCTTTTCCACTTATTTTTATTTTTGATTTCTTTTTGATTTATTTTGTCAATTTTAAAAAAATTACGCATCGTGCTGTGCTGTTTGTGTTTGCTTGAGTGCATTCGCGCGCTCTCGCTTTCTCCACTTTACAATTTTTTTGTTATTATTTATCTATTCCTGAGAGTTTATCTTATTTTTTATTTGTTTATTTAAATGAAGTCGACAGTTGCCTGCCCTTCCTTCATTATCCGTCACCGAGAGAAACTGAACAAAGTTCTGAGGTCGACCTTGTAAAGATCAGGATTCAGGTCTGTCTGTTGTTTACCTTTTGCTCCTGGCGCGCACTGCCCTTCTCTCCACATTTATGTGTTTGTTTGTTTGTCTATCTAATCTTTTGGGTTTTTATTTCTAATGACGTCGACCAGTTGTCTATTTATTATTTTTTTTTACTACGCATCAAGCTGCGCTGCTTGTCTTTGCTCCTGTGTGCAAGCGCACTCTCGCCCTTTTCCACTTATATGTTATTTTTGATTTATTTTGTCAATTTTAAAAAAAATACGCATCGTGCTGTGCTGTTTGTGTTTGCTTGAGTGCATTCGCGCGCTCTCGCTTTCTCCACTTTACAATTTTTTTGTTATTATTTATCTATTCCTGAGAGTTTATCTCATTTTTTATTTGTTTATTTAAATGAAGTCGACCAGTTGCCTGCCCTTCCTTCCATTATCCGTCACCGAGACAAACTGAACAAAGTTCTGAGGTCGACCTTGTAAAGATAAGGATTCAGGTCTGTCTGCTGTTTACCTTTGCTCCTGCGCGCACTACCCTTCTCTCCACAATTATGTGTTTGTTTGTTTGTCTATCTAATCTTTTGGGTTTTTATTTCTAATGAGGTCGACCAGTTGTCTATTTATTATTTTTTTTACTACGCATCAAGCTGCGCTGCTTGTCTTTGCTCCTGTGTGCTCGCGCACTCTCGCCTTTTCCACTTATTTTTATTTTTGATTTATTTTGTCAATTTAAAAAAAAAATACGCATCGTGCTGTGCTGTTTGTGTTTGCTTGAGTGCATTCGCGCGCTCTCGCTTTCTCCACTTTACAATTTTTTTGTTATTATTTATCTATTCCTGAGAGTTTATCTTATTTTTATTTGTTTATTTAAATGAAGTCGACCTGTTGCCTGCCCTTCCTTCCATTATCCGTCACCGAGACAAACTGAACAAAGTTCTGAGGTCGACCTTGTAAAGATAAGGATTCAGGTCTGTCTGCTGTTTACCTTTGCTCCTGCGCGCACTGCCCTTCTCTCCACATTTATGTGTTTGTTTCTTTGTCTATCTAATCTTTTTGGGTTTTTATTTCTAATGAGGTCGACCAGTTGTCTATTTATTATTTTTTTTACTACGCATCAAGCTGCGCTGCTTGTCTTTGCTCCTGTGTGCTCGCGCACTCTCGCCTTTTCCACTTATTTTTATTTTTGATTTATTTTTTCAATTTTAAAAAAAAATACGCATCGTGCTGTGCTGTTTGTGTTGCTTGAGTGCATTCGCGCGCTCTCGCTTTCTCCACTTTACAATTTTTTTGTTATTATTTATCTATTCCTGAGAGTTTATCTTATTTTTTATTTGTTTATTTAAATGAAGTCGACCTGTTGCCTGCCCTTCCTTCCATTATCCGTCACCGAGACAAACTGAACAAGTTCTGAGGTCGACCTTGTAAAGATAAGGATTCAGGTCTGTCTGCTGTTTACCTTTGCTCCTGCGCGCACTGCCCTTCTCTCCACATTTATGTGTTTGTTTGTTTGTCTATCTAATCTTTTGGGTTTTTATTTCTAATGAGGTCGACCAGTTGTCTATTTATTATTTTTTTTTACTACGCATCAAGCTGCGCTGCTTGTCTTTGCTCCTGTGTGCAAGCGCACTCTCGCCTTTTCCACTATTTTTATTTTTGATTTATTTTGTCAATTAAAAAAAAAATACGCATCGTGCTGTGCTGTTTGTGTTTGCTTGAGTGCATTTGCGCGCTCTCGCTTTCTCCACTTAACAATTTTTTTGTTAATATTTATCTATTCCTTAGAGTTTAACTTATTTTTTATTTGTTTATTTAAATGAAATCGACCAGTTGCCTGCCCTTCCTTCATTATCCGTCACCGAGACAAACTGAACAAAGTTCTGAGGTCGACCTTGTAAAGATAAGGATTCAGGTCTCTCTGCTGTTTACCTTTGCTCCTGCCCGCACTGCCCTTCTCTCCACATTTATGTGTTGTTTGTTTGTCTATCTAATCTTTGGGTTTTTATTTATAATGAGGTCGACCAGTTGTCTATTTATTATTTTTTTTTACTACGCATCAAGCTGCGCTGCTTGTCTTTGCTCCTGTGTGCAAGCGCACTCTCGCCTTTTCCACTTATTGTTTATTTTTGATTTTTTTTTCTCAATTTTAAAAAAAAATACGCATCGTGCTGTGCTGTTTGTGTTTGCTTGAGTGCATTCGCGCGCTCTCGCTTTCTCCACTTTACAATTTTTTTGTTATTATTTATCTATTCCTGAGAGTTTATCTTATTTTTTTATTTGTTTATTTAAATGAAGTCGACCAGTTGCCTGCCTTTCCTTCCATTATCCGTCACCGAGACAAACTGAACAAAGTTCTGAGGTCGACCCTTGTAAAGATAAGGATTCAGGTCTGTCTGCTGTTTACCTTTGCTCCTGCGCGCACTGCCCTTCTCTCCACATTTATGTGTTTGCTTGTTTGTCTATCTAATCTTTTGGGTTTTTATTTCTAATGAGGTCGACCAGTTGTCTATTTATTATTTTTTTACTACGCATCAAGCTGCGCTGCTTGTGTTTGCTCCTGTGTGCTCGCGCACTCTCGCCTTTTCCACTTATTTTTATTTTGATTTATTTTGTCAATTGTAAAAAAAAATACGCATCGTGCTGTGCTGTTTGTGTTTGCTTGAGTGCATTCGCGCGCTCTCGCTTTCTCCACTTTACAATTTTTTTGTTATTATTTATCTATTCCTTAGAGTTTAACTTATTTTTTATTTGTTTATTTAAATGAAGTCGACCACTTGCCTGCCCTTCCTTCCATTATCCGTCACCGAGACAAACTGAACAAAGTTCTGAGGTCGACCTTGTAAAGATAAGGATTCAGGTCTGTCTGCTGTTTACCTTTGCTCCTGCCCGCACTGCCCTTCTCTCCACATTTATGTGTTTGTTTGTTTGTCTATCTAATCTTTTGGGTTTTTATTTCTAATGAGGTCGACCAGTTGTCTATTTATTATTTTTTTTACTACGCATCAAGCTGCACTGCTTGTCTTTGCTCCTGTGTGCTCGCGCACTCTCGCCTTTTCCACTTATTTTTATTTTTGATTTATTTTGATTTATTTTGTCAATTTTAAAAAAAAAATACGCATCGTGCTGTGCTCTTTGTGTTTGCCTGAGTGCATTCGCGCGCTCTCGCTTTCTCCACTTTACAATGTTTTTGTTATTATTTATCTATTCTTGAGAGTTTATCTTATTTTTTATTTGTTTATTTAAATGAAGTCGACCAGTTGCCTACCCTTCCTTCCATTATCCGTCACTGAGACAAACTGAACAAAGTTCTGAGGTCGACCTTGTAAAGATAAGGATTCAGGTCTGTCTGCAGTTTACCTTTGCTCCTGCGCGCACTGCCCTTCTCTCCACATTTATGTGTTTGTTTGTTTGTCTATCTAATCTTTTGGGTTTTTATTTCTAATGAGGTCGACCAGTTGTCTATTTATTATTTTTTTTACCACGCATCAAGCTGCGCTGCTCGTCTTTGCTCCTGTGTGCTCGTGCACTCTCACCTTTTCCACTTATTTTTATTTTTGATTTATTTTTGATTTATTTTGTCAAATTTTAAAAAATACGCATCGTGCTGTGCTGTTTGTGTTTGCTTGCGTGCATTCGCGCGCTCTCGCTTTCTCCACTTTACAATTTTTTTGTTATTATTTATCTATTCCTGAGAGTTTATCTTATTTTTTATTTGTTTATTTAAATGAAGTCGACCACTTGCCTGCCCTTCCTTCCATTATCCGTCACCGAGAGAAACTGAACAAAGTTCTGAGGTCGACCTTGTAAAGATAAGGATTCAGGTCTGTCTGCTGTTTACCTTTGCTCCTGCACGCACTGCCCTTCTCTCCACATTTATGTGTTTGTTTGTTTGTCTATCTAATCTTTTGGGTTTTTATTTCTAATGAGGTCGACCAGTTGTCTATTTATTATTTTTTTTACTACGCATCAAGCTGCGCTGCTTGTGTTTACTCCTGTGTGCTCGTGCACTCTCGCCTTTTCCACTTATTTTTATTTTTGATTTCTTTTTGATTTATTTTGTCAATTTTTAAAAAAATACGCATCGTGCTGTGCTGTTTGTGTTTGCTTGAGTGCATTCGCGCGCTCTCGCTTTCTCCACTTTACAATTTTTTTGTTATTATTTATCTATTCCTGAGAGTTTATCTTATTTTTTATTTGTTTATTTAAATGAAGTCGACCACTTGCCTGCCCTTCCTTCCATTATCCGTCACCGAGAGAAACTGAACAAAGTTCTGAGGTCGACCTTGTAAAGATAAGGAATCAGGTCTGTCTGCTGTTTACCTTTGCTCCTGCGCGCACTGCCCTTCTCTCCACATTTATGTGTTTGTTTGTTTGTCTATCTAATCTTTTGGGTTTTTATTTCTAATGAGGTCGACCAGTTGTCTATTTATTATTTTTTTTTACTACGCATCAAGCTGCGCTGCTTGTCTTTGCTCCTGTGTGCTCGCGCACACTCGCCTTTTCCACTTATTTTTATTTTTGATTTATTTTGTCAATTTTTAAAAAAAATACGCATCGTGCTGTGCTGTTTGCGTTTGCTTGAGTGCATTCGCGCGCTCTCGCTTTCTCCACTTTACAATTTTTTTGTTATTATTCATCTATTCCTGAGAATTTATCTTACATTTTATTTGTTTATTTAAATGAAGTCGACCAGTTGCCTGCCCTTCCTTCCATTATCCTTCACCGAGACAAACTGAACAAAGTTCTGAGGTCGACCTTGTAAAGATAAGGATTCAGGTCTGTCTGCTGTTTACCTTTGCTCCTGCGCGCACTGCCCTTCTCTCCACATTTATGTGTTTGTTTCTTTGTCTATCTAATCTTTTGGGTTTTTATTTCTATTGAGGTCGACCAGTTGTCTATTTATTATTTTTTTTACTACGCATCACGCTGCGCTGCTTGTCTTTGCTCCTGTGTGCTCGCGCACACTCGCCTTTTCCACTTATTTTTATTTTTGATTTATTTTCTAAATTTTAAAAAAAAATACGCATCGTGCTGTGCTGTTTGTGTTTGCTTGAGTGCATTCGCGCGCTCTCGCTTTCTCCACTTTACAATTTTTTTGTTATTATTTATCTATTCCTGAGAGTTTATCTTATTTTTTATTTGTTTATTTAAATGAAGTCGACCAGTTGCCTGCCCTTCCTTCCATTATCCGTCACCGAGACAAACTGAACAAAGTTCTGAGGTCGACCTTGTAAAGATAAGGATTCAGGTCTGTCTGCTGTTTACCTTTGCTCCTGCGCGCACTGCCCTTCTTTCCACATTTATGTGTTTGTTTGTTTGTCTATCTTATCTTTTGGGTTTTTATTTCTAATGAGGTCGACCAGTTGTCTATTTATTATTTTTTTTACTACGCATGAAGCTGCGCTGCTTGTCTTTGCTCCTGTGTGCTCGCGCACTCTCGCCTTTTCCACTTATTTTTATTTTTGATTTATTTTGTCGATTTGAAAAAAAAATACGCATCGTGCTGTGCTGTTTGTGTTTGCTTGAGTGCATTCGCGCGCTCTCTCTTTCTCCACTTTACAATTTTTTGTTATTATTTATCTATTCCTGAGAGTTTATCTTATTTTTTATTTGTTTATTTAAATGAAGTCGACCAGTTGCCTGCCCTTCCTTCCATTATCCGTCACCGAGACAAACTGAACAAAGTTCTGAGGTCGACCTTGTAAAGATAAGGATTCAGGTCTGTCTGCTGTTTACCTTTGCTCCTGCGCGCACTGCCCTTCTCTCCACATTTATGTGTTTGTTTGTTTGTCTATCTAATCTTTTGGGTTTTTATTTATAATGAGGTCGACCAGTTGTCTATTTATTATTTTTTTTACTACGCATCAAGCTGCGCTGCTTGTCTTTGCTCCTGTGTGCTCGTGCACTCTCGCCTTTTCCACTTATTTTTATTTTTGATTTCTTTTTGATTAATTTTGTCAATTTTTAAAAAAATACGCATCGTGCTGTGCTGTTTGTGTTTGCTTGAGTGCATTCGCGCGCTCTCGCTTTCTCCACTTTACAATTTTTTTGTTATTATTTATCTATTCCTGAGAGTTTATCTTATTTTTTATTTGTTTATTTAAATGAAGTCGACCAGTTGCCTGCCCTTCCTTCCATTATCCGTCACCGAGAGAAACTGAACAAAGTTCTGAGGTCGACCTTGTAAAGATAAGGATTCAGGTCTGTCTGCTGTTTACCTTTGCTCCTGCGCGCACTGCCCTTCTCTCCACATTTATGTGTTTGTTTGTTTGTCTATCTAATCTTTTGGGTTTTTATTTCTAATGAGGTCGACCAGTTGTCTATTTATTATTTTTTTTACTACGCATCAAGCTGCGCTGCTTGTCTTTGCTCCTGTGTGCTCGTGCACTCTCGCCTTTTCCACTTATTTTTATTTTTGATTTCTTTTTGATTTATTTCGTCAATTTTTAAAAAAATACGCATCGTGCTGTGCTGTTTGTGTTTGCTTGAGTGCATTCGCGCGCTCTCGCTTTCTCCACTTTACAATTTTTTTGTTATTATTTATCTATTCCTGAGAGTTTATCTTATTTTTTATTTGTTTATTTAAATGAAGTCGACCTGTTGCCTGCCCTTCCTTCCATTATCCGTCACCGAGAGAAACTGAACAAAGTTCTGAGGTCGACCTTGTAAAGATAAGGATTCAGGTCTGTCTGCTGTTTACCTTTGCTCCTGCGCGCACTGCCCTTCTCTCCACATTTATGTGTTTGTTTGTTTGTCTATCTAATCTTTTGGGTTTTTATTTCTAATGAGGTCGACCAGTTGTCTATTTATTATTTTTTTTTACTACGCATCAAGCTGCGCTGCTTGTCTTTGCTCCTGTGTGCTCGCGCACTCTCGCCTTTTCCACTTATTTTTATTTTTGATTTATTTTTTCAATTTTAAAAAAAATACGCATCGTGCTGTGCTGTTTGTGTTTGCTTGAGTGCATTCGCGCGCTCTCGCTTTCTCCACTTTACAATTTTTTTGTTATTATTCATCTATTCCTGAGAATTTATCTTATATTTTATTTGTTTATTTAAATGAAGTCGACCAGTTGCCTGCCCTTCCTTCCATTATCCTTCACCGAGACAAACTGAACAAAGTTCTGAGGTCGACCTTGTAAAGATAAGGATTCAGGTCTGTCTGCTGTTTACCTTTGCTCCTGCGCGCACTGCCCTTCTCTCCACATTTATGTGTTTGTTTCTTTGTCTATCTAATCTTTTGGGTTTTTATTTCTATTGAGGTCGAACAGTTGTCTATTTATTATTTTTTTTACTACGCATCACGCTGCGCTGCTTGTCTTTGCTCCTGTGTGCTCGCGCACACTCGCCTTTTCCACTTATTTTTATTTTTGATTTATTTTCTCAATTTTAAAAAAAAATACGCATCGTGCTGTGCTGTTTGTGTTTGCTTGAGTGCATTCGCGCGCTCTCGCTTTCTCCACTTTACAATTTTTTTGTTATTATTTATCTATTCCTGAGAGTTTATCTTATTTTTTATTTGTTTATTTAAATGAAGTCGACCAGTTGCCTGCCCTTCCTTCCATTATCCGTCACCGAGACAAACTGAACAAAGTTCTGAGGTCGAACTTGTAAAGATAAGGATTCAGGTCTGTCTGCTGTTTACCTTTGCTCCTGCGCGCACTGCCCTTCTCTCCACATTTATGTGTTTGCTTGTTTGTCTATCTAATCTTTTGGGTTTTTATCTCTAATGAGGTCGACCAGTTGTCTATTTATTATTTTTTTTACTACGCATCAAGCTGCGCTGCTTGTGTTTGCTCCTGTGTGCTCGCGCACTCTCGCCTTTTCCACTTATTTTTATTTTTGATTTATTTTGTCAATTGTAAAAAAAAATACGCATCGTGCTGTGCTGTTTGTGTTTGCTTGAGTGCATTCGCGCGCTCTCGCTTTCTCCACTTTACAATTTTTTTGTTATTATTTATCTATTCCTTAGAGTTTAACTTATTTTTTATTTGTTTATTTAAATGAAGTCGACCAGTTGCCTGCCCTTCCTTCCATTATCCGTCACCGAGACAAACTGAACAAAGTTCTGAGGTCGACCTTGTAAAGATAAGGATTCAGGTCTGTCTGCTGTTTACCTTTGCTCCTGCCCGCACTGCCCTTCTCTCCACATTTATGTGTTTGTTTGTTTGTCTATCTAATCTTTTGGGTTTTTATTTCTAATGAGGTCGACCAGTTGTCTATTTATTATTTTTTTTACTACGCATCAAGCTGCACTGCTTGTCTTTGCTCCTGTGTGCTCAAGCACTCTCGCCTTTTCCACTTATTTTTATTTTTGATTTATTTTTGATTTATTTTGTCAATTTAAAAAAAAAAATACGCTTCGTGCTGTGCTCTTTGTGTTTGCCTGAGTGCATTCGCGCGCTCTCGCTTTCTCCACTTTACAATGTTTTTGTTATTATTTATCTATTCCTGAGAGTTTATCTTATTTTTTATTTGTTTATTTAAATGAAGTCGACCAGTTGCCTGCCCTTCCTTCCATTATCCGTCACCGAGAGAAACTGAACAAAGTTCTGAGGTCGACCTTGTAAAGATAAGGATTCAGGTCTGTCTGCTGTTTACCTTTGCTCCTGCGCGCACTGCCCTTCTCTCCACATTTATGTGTTTGTTTGTTTGTCTATCTAATCTTTTGGGTTTTTATTTCTAATGAGGTCGACCAGTTGTCTATTTATTATTTTTTTTACTACGCATCAAGCTGTGCTGCTTGTCTTTGCTCCTGTGTGCTCGTGCACTCTCGCCTTTTCCACTTATTTTTATTTTTGATTTCTTTTTGATTTATTTTGTCAATTTTTAAAAAAATACACATCGTGCTGTGCTGTTTGTGTTTGCTTGAGTGCATTCGCGCGCTCTCGCTTTCTCCACTTTACAATTTTTTTGTTATTATTTATCTATTCCTGAGAGTTTATCTTATTTTTTATTTGTTTATTTAAATGAAGTCGACCACTTGCCTGCCCTTCCTTCCATTATCCGTCACCGAGAGAAACTGAACAAAGTTTTGAGGTCGACCTTGTAAAGAGAAGGATTCAGGTCTGTCTGCTGTTTACCTTTGCTCCTGCGCGCACTGCCCTTCTCTCCACATTTATGTGTTTGTTTGTTTGTCTATCTAATCTTTTGGGTTTTTATTTCTATTGAGGTCGACCAGTTGTCTATTTATTATTTTTTTTACTACGCATCACGCTGCGCTGCTTTTCTTTGCTCCTGTGTGCTCGCGCACACTCGCCTTTTCCACTTATTTTTATTTTTGATTTATTTTCTCAATTGTAAAAAAAAATACGCATCGTGCTGTGCTGTTTGTGTTTGCTTGAGTGCATTCGCGCGCTCTCGCTTTCTCCACTTTACAATTTTTTTGTTATTATTTATCTATTCCTGAGAGTTTATCTTATTTTTTATTTGTTTATTTAAATGAAGTCGACAAGTTGCCTGCCCTTCCTTCCATTATCCGTCACCGAGACAAACTGAACAAAGTTCTGAGGTCGACCTTGTAAAGATAAGGATTCAGGTCTGTCTGCTGTTTACCTTTGCTCCTGCCCGCACTGCCCTTCTCTCCACATTTATGTGTTTGTTTGTTTGTCTATTTAATCTTTTGGGTTTTTATTTCTAATGAGGTCGACCAGTTGTCTATTTATTATTTTTTTTACTACGCATCAAGCTGCGCTGCTTGTCTTTGCTCCTGTGTGCTCGCGCACTCTCGCCTTTTCCACTTATTTTTATTTTTGATTTATTTTGTCAATTTAAAAAAAAATACGCATCGTGCTGTGCTGTTTGTGTTTGCTTGAGTACATTCGCGCGCTCTCGCTTTCTCCACTTTACAATTTTTTTGTTATTATTTATCTATTCCTGAGAGTTTATCTTATTTTTTATATGTTTATTTAAATGAAGTCGACCAGTTGCCTGCCCTTCCTTCCATTATCCCTCACCGAGACAAACTGAACAAAGTTCTGAGGTCGACCTTGTAAAGATAAGGATTCAGGTCTGTCTGCTGTTTACCTTTGCTCCTGTGCGCACTGCCCTTCTCTCCACATTTATGTGTTTGTTTGTTTGTCTATCTAATCTTTTGGGTTTTTATTTATAATGAGGTCGACCAGTTGTCTATTTATTATTTTTTTTACTACGCATCAAGCTGCGCTGCTTGTCTTTGCTCCTGTGTGCTCGTGCACTCTCGCCTTTTCCACTTATTTTTATTTTTGATTTCTTTTTGATTTATTTTGTCAATTTTTAAAAAAATACGCATCGTGCTGTGCTGTTTGTGTTTGCTTGAGTGCATTCGCGCGCTCTCGCTTTCTCCACTTTACAATTTTTTTGTTATTATTTATCTATTCCTGAGAGTTTATCTTATTTTTTATTTGTTTATTTAAATGAAGTCGACCAGTTGCCTGCCCTTCCTTCCATTATCCGTCACCGAGACAAACTGAACAAAGTTCTGAGGTCGACCTTGTAAAGATAAGGATTCAGGTCTGTCTGCTGTTTACCTTTGCTCCTGCCCGCACTGCCCTTCTCTCCACATTTATGTGTTTGTTTGTTTGTCTATCTAATCTTTTGGGTTTTTATTTCTAATGAGGTCGACCAGTTGTCTATTTATTATTTTTTTTACTACGCATCAAGCTGCACTGCTTGTCTTTGCTCCTGTGTGCTCAAGCACTCTCGCCTTTTCCACTTATTTTTATTTTTGATTTATTTTTGATTTATTTTGTCAATTTAAAAAAAAAAATACGCTTCGTGCTGTGCTCTTTGTGTTTGCCTGAGTGCATTCGCGCGCTCTCGCTTTCTCCACTTTACAATGTTTTTGTTATTATTTATCTATTCCTGAGAGTTTATCTTATTTTTTATTTGTTTATTTAAATGAAGTCGACCAGTTGCCTGCCCTTCCTTCCATTATCCGTCACCGAGAGAAACTGAACAAAGTTCTGAGGTCGACCTTGTAAAGATAAGGATTCAGGTCTGTCTGCTGTTTACCTTTGCTCCTGCGCGCACTGCCCTTCTCTCCACATTTATGTGTTTGTTTGTTTGTCTATCTAATCTTTTGGGTTTTTATTTCTAATGAGGTCGACCAGTTGTCTATTTATTATTTTTTTTACTACGCATCAAGCTGTGCTGCTTGTCTTTGCTCCTGTGTGCTCGTGCACTCTCGCCTTTTCCACTTATTTTTATTTTTGATTTCTTTTTGATTTATTTTGTCAATTTTTAAAAAAATACACATCGTGCTGTGCTGTTTGTGTTTGCTTGAGTGCATTCGCGCGCTCTCGCTTTCTCCACTTTACAATTTTTTTGTTATTATTTATCTATTCCTGAGAGTTTATCTTATTTTTTATTTGTTTATTTAAATGAAGTCGACCACTTGCCTGCCCTTCCTTCCATTATCCGTCACCGAGAGAAACTGAACAAAGTTTTGAGGTCGACCTTGTAAAGAGAAGGATTCAGGTCTGTCTGCTGTTTACCTTTGCTCCTGCGCGCACTGCCCTTCTCTCCACATTTATGTGTTTGTTTGTTTGTCTATCTAATCTTTTGGGTTTTTATTTCTATTGAGGTCGACCAGTTGTCTATTTATTATTTTTTTTACTACGCATCACGCTGCGCTGCTTTTCTTTGCTCCTGTGTGCTCGCGCACACTCGCCTTTTCCACTTATTTTTATTTTTGATTTATTTTCTCAATTGTAAAAAAAAATACGCATCGTGCTGTGCTGTTTGTGTTTGCTTGAGTGCATTCGCGCGCTCTCGCTTTCTCCACTTTACAATTTTTTTGTTATTATTTATCTATTCCTGAGAGTTTATCTTATTTTTTATTTGTTTATTTAAATGAAGTCGACAAGTTGCCTGCCCTTCCTTCCATTATCCGTCACCGAGACAAACTGAACAAAGTTCTGAGGTCGACCTTGTAAAGATAAGGATTCAGGTCTGTCTGCTGTTTACCTTTGCTCCTGCCCGCACTGCCCTTCTCTCCACATTTATGTGTTTGTTTGTTTGTCTATTTAATCTTTTGGGTTTTTATTTCTAATGAGGTCGACCAGTTGTCTATTTATTATTTTTTTTACTACGCATCAAGCTGCGCTGCTTGTCTTTGCTCCTGTGTGCTCGCGCACTCTCGCCTTTTCCACTTATTTTTATTTTTGATTTATTTTGTCAATTTTAAAAAAAATACGCATCGTGCTGTGCTGTTTGTGTTTGCTTGAGTACATTCGCGCGCTCTCGCTTTCTCCACTTTACAATTTTTTTGTTATTATTTATCTATTCCTGAGAGTTTATCTTATTTTTTATATGTTTATTTAAATGAAGTCGACCAGTTGCCTGCCCTTCCTTCCATTATCCCTCACCGAGACAAACTGAACAAAGTTCTGAGGTCGACCTTGTAAAGATAAGGATTCAGGTCTGTCTGCTGTTTACCTTTGCTCCTGCGCGCACTGCCCTTCTCTCCACATTTATGTGTTTGTTTGTTTGTCTATCTAATCTTTTGGGTTTTTATTTATAATGAGGTCGACCAGTTGTCTATTTATTATTTTTTTTACTACGCATCAAGCTGCGCTGCTTGTCTTTGCTCCTGTGTGCTCGTGCACTCTCGCCTTTTCCACTTATTTTTATTTTTGATTTCTTTTTGATTTATTTTGTCAATTTTTAAAAAAATACGCATCGTGCTGTGCTGTTTGTGTTTGCTTGAGTGCATTCGCGCGCTCTCGCTTTCTCCACTTTACAATTTTTTTGTTATTATTTATCTATTCCTGAGAGTTTATCTTATTTTTTATTTGTTTATTTAAATGAAGTCGACAAGTTGCCTGCCCTTCCTTCCATTATCCGTCACCGAGACAAACTGAACAAAGTTCTGAGGTCGACCTTGTAAAGATAAGGATTCAGGTCTGTCTGCTGTTTACCTTTGCTCCTGCCCGCACTGCCCTTCTCTCCACATTTATGTGTTTGTTTGTTTGTCTATTTAATCTTTTGGGTTTTTATTTCTAATGAGGTCGACCTGTTGTCTATTTATTATTTTTTTTACTACGCATCAAGCTGTGCTGCTTGTCTTTGCTCCTGTGTGCTCGTGCACTCTCGCCTTTTCCACTTATTTTTATTTATGATTTCTTTTTGATTTATTTTGTCAATTTTTAAAAAAATACGCATCGTGCTGTGCTGTTTGTGTTTGCTTGAGTGCATTCGCGCGCTCTCGCTTTCTCCACTTTACAATTTTTTTGTTATTATTTATCTATTCCTGAGAGTTTATCTTATTTTTTATTTGTTTATTTAAATGAAGTCGACCACTTGCCTGCCCTTCCTTCCATTATCCGTCACCGAGACAAACTGAACAAAGTTCTGAGGTCGACCTTGTAAAGATAAGGATTCAGGTCTGTCTGCTGTTTACCTTTGCTCCTGCGCGCACTGCCCTTCTCTCCACATTTTTGTGTTTGTTTGTTTGTCTATCTAATCTTTTGGGTTTTTATTTCTAATGAGGTCGACCAGTTGTCTATTTATTATTTTTTTTACTACGCATCAAGCTGCGCTGCTTGTCTTTGCTCCTGTGTGCTCGCGCACTCTCGCCTTTTCCACTTATTTTTATTTTTGATTTATTTTGTCAATTTAAAAAAAAATACGCATCGTGCTGTGCTGTTTGTGTTTGCTTGAGTACATTCGCGCGCTCTCGCTTTCTCCACTTTACAATTTTTTTGTTATTATTTATCTATTCCTGAGAGTTTATCTTATTTTTTATATGTTTATTTAAATGAAGTCGACCAGTTGCCTGCCCTTCCTTCCATTATCCCTCACCGAGACAAACTGAACAAAGTTCTGAGGTCGACCTTGTAAAGATAAGGATTCAGGTCTGTCTGCTGTTTACCTTTGCTCCTGCGCGCACTGCCCTTCTCTCCACATTTATGTGTTTGTTTGTTTGTCTATCTAATCTTTTGGGTTTTTATTTATAATGAGGTCGACCAGTTGTCTATTTATTATTTTTTTTACTACGCATCAAGCTGCGCTGCTTGTCTTTGCTCCTGTGTGCTCGTGCACTCTCGCCTTTTCCACTTATTTTTATTTTTGATTTCTTTTTGATTTATTTTGTCAATTTTTAAAAAAATACGCATCGTGCTGTGCTGTTTGTGTTTGCTTGAGTGCATTCGCGCGCTCTCGCTTTCTCCACTTTACAATTTTTTTGTTATTATTTATCTATTCCTGAGAGTTTATCTTATTTTTTATTTGTTTATTTAAATGAAGTCGACCAGTTGCCTGCCCTTCCTTCCATTATCCGTCACCGAGACAAACTGAACAAAGTTCTGAGGTCGACCTTGTAAAGATAAGGATTCAGGTCTGTCTGCTGTTTACCTTTGCTCCTGCCCGCACTGCCCTTCTCTCCACATTTATGTGTTTGTTTGTTTGTCTATCTAATCTTTTGGGTTTTTATTTCTAATGAGGTCGACCAGTTGTCTATTTATTATTTTTTTTACTACGCATCAAGCTGCACTGCTTGTCTTTGCTCCTGTGTGCTCAAGCACTCTCGCCTTTTCCACTTATTTTTATTTTTGATTTATTTTTGATTTATTTTGTCAATTTAAAAAAAAAAATACGCTTCGTGCTGTGCTCTTTGTGTTTGCCTGAGTGCATTCGCGCGCTCTCGCTTTCTCCACTTTACAATGTTTTTGTTATTATTTATCTATTCCTGAGAGTTTATCTTATTTTTTATTTGTTTATTTAAATGAAGTCGACCAGTTGCCTGCCCTTCCTTCCATTATCCGTCACCGAGAGAAACTGAACAAAGTTCTGAGGTCGACCTTGTAAAGATAAGGATTCAGGTCTGTCTGCTGTTTACCTTTGCTCCTGCGCGCACTGCCCTTCTCTCCACATTTATGTGTTTGTTTGTTTGTCTATCTAATCTTTTGGGTTTTTATTTCTAATGAGGTCGACCAGTTGTCTATTTATTATTTTTTTTACTACGCATCAAGCTGTGCTGCTTGTCTTTGCTCCTGTGTGCTCGTGCACTCTCGCCTTTTCCACTTATTTTTATTTTTGATTTCTTTTTGATTTATTTTGTCAATTTTTAAAAAAATACACATCGTGCTGTGCTGTTTGTGTTTGCTTGAGTGCATTCGCGCGCTCTCGCTTTCTCCACTTTACAATTTTTTTGTTATTATTTATCTATTCCTGAGAGTTTATCTTATTTTTTATTTGTTTATTTAAATGAAGTCGACCACTTGCCTGCCCTTCCTTCCATTATCCGTCACCGAGAGAAACTGAACAAAGTTTTGAGGTCGACCTTGTAAAGAGAAGGATTCAGGTCTGTCTGCTGTTTACCTTTGCTCCTGCGCGCACTGCCCTTCTCTCCACATTTATGTGTTTGTTTGTTTGTCTATCTAATCTTTTGGGTTTTTATTTCTATTGAGGTCGACCAGTTGTCTATTTATTATTTTTTTTACTACGCATCACGCTGCGCTGCTTTTCTTTGCTCCTGTGTGCTCGCGCACACTCGCCTTTTCCACTTATTTTTATTTTTGATTTATTTTCTCAATTGTAAAAAAAAATACGCATCGTGCTGTGCTGTTTGTGTTTGCTTGAGTGCATTCGCGCGCTCTCGCTTTCTCCACTTTACAATTTTTTTGTTATTATTTATCTATTCCTGAGAGTTTATCTTATTTTTTATTTGTTTATTTAAATGAAGTCGACAAGTTGCCTGCCCTTCCTTCCATTATCCGTCACCGAGACAAACTGAACAAAGTTCTGAGGTCGACCTTGTAAAGATAAGGATTCAGGTCTGTCTGCTGTTTACCTTTGCTCCTGCCCGCACTGCCCTTCTCTCCACATTTATGTGTTTGTTTGTTTGTCTATTTAATCTTTTGGGTTTTTATTTCTAATGAGGTCGACCAGTTGTCTATTTATTATTTTTTTTACTACGCATCAAGCTGCGCTGCTTGTCTTTGCTCCTGTGTGCTCGCGCACTCTCGCCTTTTCCACTTATTTTTATTTTTGATTTATTTTGTCAATTTTAAAAAAAATACGCATCGTGCTGTGCTGTTTGTGTTTGCTTGAGTACATTCGCGCGCTCTCGCTTTCTCCACTTTACAATTTTTTTGTTATTATTTATCTATTCCTGAGAGTTTATCTTATTTTTTATATGTTTATTTAAATGAAGTCGACCAGTTGCCTGCCCTTCCTTCCATTATCCCTCACCGAGACAAACTGAACAAAGTTCTGAGGTCGACCTTGTAAAGATAAGGATTCAGGTCTGTCTGCTGTTTACCTTTGCTCCTGCGCGCACTGCCCTTCTCTCCACATTTATGTGTTTGTTTGTTTGTCTATCTAATCTTTTGGGTTTTTATTTATAATGAGGTCGACCAGTTGTCTATTTATTATTTTTTTTACTACGCATCAAGCTGCGCTGCTTGTCTTTGCTCCTGTGTGCTCGTGCACTCTCGCCTTTTCCACTTATTTTTATTTTTGATTTCTTTTTGATTTATTTTGTCAATTTTTAAAAAAATACGCATCGTGCTGTGCTGTTTGTGTTTGCTTGAGTGCATTCGCGCGCTCTCGCTTTCTCCACTTTACAATTTTTTTGTTATTATTTATCTATTCCTGAGAGTTTATCTTATTTTTTATTTGTTTATTTAAATGAAGTCGACAAGTTGCCTGCCCTTCCTTCCATTATCCGTCACCGAGACAAACTGAACAAAGTTCTGAGGTCGACCTTGTAAAGATAAGGATTCAGGTCTGTCTGCTGTTTACCTTTGCTCCTGCCCGCACTGCCCTTCTCTCCACATTTATGTGTTTGTTTGTTTGTCTATTTAATCTTTTGGGTATTTATTTCTAATGAGGTCGACCTGTTGTCTATTTATTATTTTTTTTACTACGCATCAAGCTGTGCTGCTTGTCTTTGCTCCTGTGTGCTCGTGCACTCTCGCCTTTTCCACTTATTTTTATTTTTGATTTCTTTTTGATTTATTTTGTCAATTTTTAAAAAAATACGCATCGTGCTGTGCTGTTTGTGTTTGCTTGAGTGCATTCGCGCGCTCTCGCTTTCTCCACTTTACAATTTTTTTGTTATTATTTATCTATTCCTGAGAGTTTATCTTATTTTTTATTTGTTTATTTAAATGAAGTCGACCACTTGCCTGCCCTTCCTTCCATTATCCGTCACCGAGACAAACTGAACAAAGTTCTGAGGTCGACCTTGTAAAGATAAGGATTCAGGTCTGTCTGCTGTTTACCTTTGCTCCTGCGCGCACTGCCCTTCTCTCCACATTTATGTGTTTGTTTGTTTGTCTATCTAATCTTTTGGGTTTTTATTTCTAATGAGGTCGACCAGTTGTCTATTTATTATTTTTTTTACTACGCATCAAGCTGCGCTGCTTGTCTTTGCTCCTGTGTGCTCGCGCACTCTCGCCTTTTCCACTTATTTTTATTTTTGATTTATTTTGTCAATTTTAAAAAAAATACGCATCGTGCTGTGCTGTTTGTGTTTGCTTGAGTACATTCGCGCGCTCTCGCTTTCTCCACTTTACAATTTTTTTGTTATTATTTATCTATTCCTGAGAGTTTATCTTATTTTTTATATGTTTATTTAAATGAAGTCGACCAGTTTCCTGCCCTTCCTTCCATTATCCCTCACCGAGACAAACTGAACAAAGTTCTGAGGTCGACCTTGTAAAGATAAGGATTCAGGTCTGTCTGCTGTTTACCTTTGCTCCTGCGCGCACTGCCCTTCTCTCCACATTTATGTGTTTGTTTGTTTGTCTATCTAATCTTTTGGGTTTTTATTTATAATGAGGTCGACCAGTTGTCTATTTATTATTTTTTTTACTACGCATCAAGCTGCGCTGCTTGTCTTTGCTCCTGTGTGCTCGTGCACTCTCGCCTTTTCCACTTATTTTTATTTTTGATTTCTTTTTGATTTATTTTGTCAATTTTTAAAAAAATACGCATCGTGCTGTGCTGTTTGTGTTTGCTTGAGTGCATTCGCGCGCTCTCGCTTTCTCCACTTTACAATTTTTTTGTTATTATTTATCTATTCCTGAGAGTTTATCTTATTTTTTATTTGTTTATTTAAATGAAGTCGACAAGTTGCCTGCCCTTCCTTCCATTATCCGTCACCGAGACAAACTGAACAAAGTTCTGAGGTCGACCTTGTAAAGATAAGGATTCAGGTCTGTCTGCTGTTTACCTTTGCTCCTGCCCGCACTGCCCTTCTCTCCACATTTATGTGTTTGTTTGTTTGTCTATTTAATCTTTTGGGTTTTTATTTCTAATGAGGTCGACCTGTTGTCTATTTATTATTTTTTTTACTACGCATCAAGCTGTGCTGCTTGTCTTTGCTCCTGTGTGCTCGTGCACTCTCGCCTTTTCCACTTATTTTTATTTTTGATTTCTTTTTGATTTATTTTGTCAATTTTTAAAAAAATACGCATCGTGCTGTGCTGTTTGTGTTTGCTTGAGTGCATTCGCGCTCTCTCGCTTTCTCCACTTTACAATTTTTTTGTTATTATTTATCTATTCCTGAGAGTTTATCTTATTTTTTATTTGTTTATTTAAATGAAGTCGACCACTTGCCTGCCCTTCCTTCCATTATCCGTCACCGAGACAAACTGAACAAAGTTCTGAGGTCGACCTTGTAAAGATAAGGATTCAGGTCTGTCTGCTGTTTACCTTTGCTCCTGCGCGCACTGCCCTTCTCTCCACATTTATGTGTTTGTTTGTTTGTCTATCTAATCTTTTGGGTTTTTATTTCTAATGAGGTCGACCAGTTGTCTATTTATTATTTTTTTTTACTACGCATCAAGCTGCGCTGCTTGTCTTTGCTCCTGTGTGCAAGCGCACTCTCGCCTTTTCCACTTATTGTTATTTTTGATTTATTTTGTCAATTTTAAAAAAAAATACGCATCGTGCTGTGCTGTTTGTGTTTGCTTGAGTGCATTCGCGCGCTCTCGCTTTCTGCACTTTACAATTTTTTTGTTATTATTTATCTATTCCTGAGAGTTTATCTTATTTTTTATTTGTTAATTTAAATGAAGTCGACCAGTTGCCTGCCCTTCCTTCCATTATCCGTCACCGAGACAAACTGAACAAAGTTCTGAGGTCGACCTTGTAAAGATAAGGATTCAGGTCTGTCTGCTGTTTACCTTTGCTCCTGCGCGCACTGCCCTTCTTTCCACATTTATGTGTTTGTTTGTTTGTCTATCTTATCTTTTGGGTTTTTATTTCTAATGAGGTCGACCAGTTGTCTATTTATTATTTTTTTTACTACGCATGAAGCTGCGCTGCTTGTCTTTGCTCCTGTGTGCTCGCGCACTCTCGCCTTTTCCACTTATTTTTATTTTTGATTTATTTTGTCAATTTGAAAAAAAAATACGCATCGTGCTGTGCTGTTTGTGTTTGCTTGAGTGCATTCGCGCGCTCTCTCTTTCTCCACTTTACAATTTTTTGTTATTATTTATCTATTCCTGAGAGTTTATCTTATTTTTTATTTGTTTATTTAAATGAAGTCGACCAGTTGCCTGCCCTTCCTTCCATTATCCGTCACCGAGACAAACTGAACAAAGTTCTGAGGTCGACCTTGTAAAGATAAGGATTCAGGTCTGTCTGCTGTTTACCTTTGCTCCTGCGCGCACTGCCCTTCTCTCCACATTTATGTGTTTGTTTGTTTGTCTATCTAATCTTTTGGGTTTTTATTTATAATGAGGTCGACCAGTTGTCTATTTATTATTTTTTTTACTACGCATCAAGCTGCGCTGCTTGTCTTTGCTCCTGTGTGCTCGTGCACTCTCGCCTTTTCCACTTATTTTTATTTTTGATTTCTTTTTGATTAATTTTGTCAATTTTTAAAAAAATACGCATCGTGCTGTGCTGTTTGTGTTTGCTTGAGTGCATTCGCGCGCTCTCGCTTTCTCCACTTTACAATTTTTTTGTTATTATTTATCTATTCCTGAGAGTTTATCTTATTTTTTATTTGTTTATTTAAATGAAGTCGACCAGTTGCCTGCCCTTCCTTCCATTATCCGTCACCGAGAGAAACTGAACAAAGTTCTGAGGTCGACCTTGTAAAGATAAGGATTCAGGTCTGTCTGCTGTTTACCTTTGCTCCTGCGCGCACTGCCATTCTCTCCACATTTATGTGTTATTTTGTTTGTCTATCTAATCTTTTGGGTTTTTATTTCTAATGAGGTCGACCAGTTGTCTATTTATTATTTTTTTTACTACGCATCAAGCTGCGCTGCTTGTCTTTGCTCCTGTGTGCTCGCGCACTCTCGCCTTTCCCACTTATTTTTATTTTTGATTTATTTTTGATTTATTTTGTCAATTTTAAAAAAAAATACGCATCGTGCTGTGCTGTTTATGTTTGCTTGAGTGCATTCGCGCGCTCTCGCTTTCTCCACTTTACAATTTTTTTTGTTATTATTTATCTATTCCTGAGAGTTTATCTTATTTTTTATTTGTTTATTTAAATGAAGTCGACCAGTTGCCTGCCCTTCCTTCCATTATCCGTCACCGAGAGAAACTGAACAAACTTCTGAGGTCAACCGTGTAAAGATAAGGATTCAGGTCTGTCTGCTGTTTACCTTTGCTCCTGCGCTCACCTCCCTTCTCTCCACATTTATGTGTTTGTTTGTTTGTCTATCTAATCTTTTGGGTTTTTATTTCCTATGAGGTCGACCAGTTGTCTATTTATTATTTTTTTTACTACGCATCAAGCTGCGCTGCTTTTGTTTGCTCCTGTGTGCTCGCGCACTCTCGCCTTTTCCACTTATTTTTATTTTTGATTTATTTTTGATTTATTTTGTCAATTTAAAAAAAAATACGCATCGTGCTGTGCTGTTTGTGTTTGCTTGAGTGCATTCGCGCGCTCTCTCTTTCTCCACTTTACAATTTTTTTGTTATTATTTATCTATTCCTGAGAGTTTATCTTATTTTTTATTTGTTTATTTAAATGAAGTCGACCAGTTGCCTGCCCTTCCTTCCATTATCCGTCACCGAGACAAACTGAACAAAGTTGTGAGGTCGACCTTGTAAAGATAAGGATTCAGGTCTGTCTGCTGTTTACCTTTGCTCCTGCGCGCACTGCCCTTCTCTCCACAATTATGTGTTTGTTTGTTTGTCTATCTAATCTTTTGGGTTTTTATTTCTAATGAGGTCGACCAGTTTTCTATTTATTATTTTTTTTACTACGCATCAAGCTGCGCTGCTTGTCTTTGCTCCTGTGTGCTCGCGCACTCTCGCCTTTTCCACTTATTTTTATTTTTGATTTATTTTTGATTTATTTTGTCAATTTTAAAAAAAATACGCATCGTGCTGTGCTGTTTGTGTTTGCTTGAGTGCATTCGCGCGCTCTCGCTTTCTCCACTTTACAATTTTTTTGTTATTATTTATCTATTCCTGAGAGTTTATGTTATTTTTTATTTGTTTATTTAAATGAAGTCGACCAGTTGCCTGCCCTTCCTTCCATTATCCGTCACCGAGACAAACTGAACAAAGTTCTGAGGTCGACCTTGTAAAGATAAGGATTCAGGTCTGTCTGCTGTTTACCTTTGGTCCTGCGCGCACTGCCCTTCTCTCCACATTTATTTGTTTGTTTGTTTGTCTATCTAATCTTTTGGGTTTTTATTTCTAATGAGGTCGACCAGTTGTCTATTTATTATTTTTTTTACTACGCATCAAGCTGCGCTGCTTGTCTTTGCTCCTGTGTGCTCGCGCACTCTCGCCTTTTCCACTTATTTTTATTTTTGATTTATTTTTGATTTATTTTGTCAATTTAAAAAAAAAATACGCATCGTGCTGTGCTGTTTGTGTTTTCTTGAGTGCATTCGCGCGCTCTCGCTTTCTCCACTTTACAATTTTTTTCTTATTATTTATCTATTCCTGAGAGTTTATCTTATATTTATTTGTTTATTTAAATGAAGTCGACCAGTTGCCTGCCCTTCCTTCCATTATCCGTCACCGAGACAAACTGAACAAAGTTCTGATGTCGTCCTTGTAAAGATAAGGATTCAGGTCTGTCTGCTGTTTACCTTTGCTCCTGCGCGCACTGCCCTTCTCTCCACATTTATGTGTTTGTTTGTTTGTCTATCTAATCTTTTGGGTTTTTATTTCTAATGAGGTCGACCAGTTGTCTATTTATTATTTTTTTTACTACGCATCAAGCTGCGCTGCTTGTCTTTGCTCCTGTGTGCTCGCGCACTCTCGCCTTTTCCACTTATTTTTATTTTTGATTTATTTTTGATTTATTTTGTCAATTATTTAAAAAAAATACGCATCGTGCTGTGCTGTTTGTGTTTGCTTGAGTGCATTCGCGCGCTCTCGCTTTCTGCACTTTACAATTTTTTTGTTATTATTTATCTATTCCTGAGAGTTTATCTTATTTTTTATTTGTTTATTTAAATGAAGTCGACCAGTTGCCTGCCCTTCCTTCCATTATCCGTCACCGAGACCAACTGAACAAATTTCTGAGGTCGACCTTGTAAAGATAAGGATTCAGGTCTGTCTGCTGTTTACCTTTGCTCCTGCGCGCACTGCCCTTCTCTCCACATTTATGTGTTTGTTTGTTTGTCTATCTAATCTTTTGGGTTTTTATTTCTAATGAGGTCGACCAGTTGTCTATTTATTATTTTTTTTACTACGTATCAAGCTGCTCTGCTTGTCTTTGCTCCTGTGTGCTCGCGCACTCTCGCCTTTTCCACTTATTTTTATTTTTGATTTATTTTGTCAATTTAAAAAAAAATACGCATCGTGCTGTGCTGTTTGTCTTTGCTTGAGTGCATTCGCGCGCTCTCGCTTTCTCCACTTTACAATTTTTTTGTTATTATTCATCTATTCCTGAGAGTTTATCTTATTTTTTATTTGTTCATTTAAATGAAGTCGACCAGTTGCCTGCCCTTCCTTCCATTATCCGTCACCGAGACAAACTGAACAAAGTTCTGAGGTCGACCTTGTAAAGATAAGGATTCAGGTCTGTGTGCTGTTTACCTTTGCTCCTGCGCGCACTGCCCTTCTCTCCACATTTATGTGTTTGTTTGTTTGTCTATCTAATCTTTTGGGTTTTTATTTCTAATGAGGTCGACCTGTTGTCTATTTATTATTTTTTTTTACTACGCATCAAGCTGCGCTGCTTGTCTTTGCTCCTGTGTGCTCGCGCACTCTCGCCTTTTCCACTTATTTTTATTTTTGATTTACTTTGTCAATTTTAAAAAAAATACGCATCGTGCTGTGCTGTTTGTGTTTGCTTGAGTGCATTCGCGCGCTCTCGCTTTCTCCACTTTACAATTTTTTTGTTATTATTTATCTATTCCTGAGAGTTTATCTTATTTTTTATTTGTTTATTTAAATGAAGTCGACCAGTTGCCTGCCCTTCCTTCCATTATCCGTCACCGAGACAAACTGAACAAAGTTCTGAGGTCGACCTTGTAAAGATAAGGATTCAGGTCTGTGTGCTGTTTACCTTTGCTCCTGCGCGCACTGCCCTTCTCTCCACATTTATGTGTTTGTTTGTTTGTCTATCTAATCTTTTGGGTTTTTATTTCTAATGAGGTCAACAAGTTGTCTATTTATTATTTTTTTTACTACGCATCAAGCTGCGCTGCTTGTCTTTGCTCCTGTGTGCTCGCGCACTCTCGCCTTTTCCACTTATTTTTATTTTTGATTTATTTTTGATTTATTTTGTCAATTTAAAAAAAAAAATACGCATCGTGCTGTGCTGTTTGTGTTTTCTTGAGTGCATTCGCGCGCTCTCGCTTTCTCCACTTTACAATTTTTTTCTTATTATTTATCTATTCCTGAGAGTTTATCTTATATTTATTTGTTTATTTAAATGAAGTCGACCAGTTGCCTGCCCTTCCTTCCATTATCCGTCACCGAGACAAACTGAACAAAGTTCTGATGTCGTCCTTGTAAAGGTAAGGATTCAGGTCTGTCTGCTGTTTACCTTTGCTCCTGCGCGCACTGCCCTTCTCTCCACATTTATGTGTTTGTTTGTTTGTCTATCTAATCTTTTGGGTTTTTATTTCTAATGAGGTCGACCAGTTGTCTATTTATTATTTTTTTTACTACGCATCAAGCTGCGCTGCTTGTCTTTGCTCCTGTGTGCTCGCGCACTCTCGCCTTTTCCACTTATTTTTATTTTTGATTTATTTTTGATTTATTTTGTCAATTTTTTAAAAAAAATACGCATCGTGCTGTGCTTTTTGTGTTTGCTTGAGTGCATTCGCGCGCTCTCGCTTTCTGCACTTTACAATTTTTTTGTTATTATTTATCTATTCCTGAGAGTTTATCTTATTTTTTATTTGTTTATTTAAATGAAGTCGACCAGTTGCCTGCCCTTCCTTCCATTATACGTCACCGAGACCAACTGAACAAATTTCTGAGGTCGACCTTGTAAAGATAAGGATTCAGGTCTGTCTGCTGTTTACCTTTGCTCCTGCGCGCACTGCCCTTCTCTCCACATTTATGTGTTTGTTTGTTTGTCTATCTAATCTTTTGGGTTTTTATTTCTAATGAGGTCGACCAGTTGTCTATTTATTATTTTTTTTACTACGTATCAAGCTGCTCTGCTTGTCTTTGCTCCTGTGTGCTCGCGCACTCTCGCCTTTTCCACTTATTTTTATTTTTGATTTATTTTGTCAATTTAAAAAAAAATACGCATCGTGCTGTGCTGTTTGTCTTTGCTTGAGTGCATTCGCGCGCTCTCGCTTTCTCCACTTTACAATTTTTTTGTTATTATTTGTTGGAGAATTAAAGTCTCCAACCAGTGGAAAAATTTAGCCCCGGCACGGTTACTCCGATGCCTCATTAGCACACTAATAGGCCCTTGGGAACTCATTCCCAGTAAGGAGTTTCTGGTGTTTGTGGGCCAAAGGAAGCCACCAGTTGTTGCGAGAATCTCCTTTTTCCCCCTACTTAGCAAGTCTCTCTTAGGAGACTTGCTAGACCAGCTGCCTTTAGTGTTAGATTATCTCTGTAAACAGGAAAGTCTCCTCACTAGATTCTCACTGTAAACAGGAAAGTCTCCTCACTGTTATTTCACAAGTATTTGGAGAAGTCAAGATTAATGTTATCTAGCCTTAAGGAGATAATAGCTAGGAGATAATTAGTTCTACCTCAGTTGTATACAGTTCCTTGTCTTGATATCTATAATCTTTGTAGTCACTACCTCCTGTAATTAGAAAGGCATTTGTACCAAGTTCCTGCCCTCACAGTAGGAAATTTCCTCCACTTTTGTATTTGAGACAAATGTCATGCTGTATTGATCTTTTACCCTGTAATTGTAAAATTGGTTTCTAACCCTATATAAACCCTGGCCCTCTTGGAATAAAGTATGCATTGGTTCACTCGCCTTGCATCCCCCGTGTCCTGATTTCGACTGCAGTTACCCAGGTTCAACAGCTGGCGCCCGAACAGGGACCTGACAATTGATCCACAGGAGATTGCGGAACTGCCGAGCTCTCGAGTGAGGTAAGAGATATTTTTAATTCACAGGAGACAAGGGATCTGTGTGTAATTCACAGGAGACAAGGGATCTGTGTGGTGAGCTCCTATTCTTAAAAAATTACGGGGTTATGGGACAAGCTAAACCAACTCCATTTTCTAATTTTATCCACCATGTATTGAAACGGGACGGAGCTATGGTCTCGTGTTCACAAAGAGATGAGTGTGTACAGGTAGTGGAGTATAATGTATGGTTCTCAGAGGGAGATACTTTAGATTTAGAAGTCTGGGAACGAGTAGAGAATAATATGAAAAATGAATATCGGTGTGGAGACAAGGTTCCAGTTACATTTTGGTCTGTTTGGGCATTAATACATACAGCCGTGAGCATGATGTCTCCTGATGCTATCATAACATCAACTGCTGAGCCAGAGGCTGACGTGGAAAAAGCTATGAAGGCTTATAATTTGTCCGGGGAGGTAAAAACTCAAATTGGGCAGGAGCTAAAAGACATGGCAACACCTAAACTATCTCCTGTCAGTTTTGTTAAAGAAAAATTAACATCAAATAAGCCTTCAGCCTCTACCTATGCTCCTTCAGAGAATGATGATAATTTAGGCAGCTCAGCAGTGCAGTCAAAGTGCTACAGATGCTCTTTCGATCTGCCAGGGGCAGTCAGGAAGGTGAAAGTAAAGAACAAATAATTGCGGCCGCGGAGCCCACTTTTACTTTAATTAATCTAAGTCCTATGGTTCTGCCTCTCTCTCTTGCTATCAAACTTTTCCTGTCATTGAACCCCCTCCAACCAGAAGTGTGGCACAGCCCCGTCATTATCAAGATATTGACCAGATTCACTCAATTTAGGACAGCTGTAATACAGGGCCGTCTCATGGCTCCCTTCCAGTGAAGGAGGCTTCCCCATCATCTTTTCTTTACAACCAGGCACTAGCAGGGGAGCTGACACTCCCTGTTTTAGTCCATCAGCCTGGAATTGGGGAAGGACTAGTGATTTTTCTTTTACTTCTTAAGAGAATTTTTACTGCAATTGCACTTTTAATTTGCGCCTGCGCTGCATGTTTCATGTGTCTTTGTCCTTGTTTGATTAGTTGTGTTTCGTGTGGAGTGCTAAATTGGGAAAGAAGTCCTCTGGTGAGCGGCCTCGGCAGGTTGATTGCCAGGGGATGGAAATCTCCACTGGGGAGAATCCCCCTGAGAATTTTCAGGGCCCTATGGACTTTCCATCACTCTGGCTGGCAGCTTGTGGACGCTGGACATGCCATCCAAGGCGTAAAAGCCTCTGTTTCTATGTTCTGTTTTGTCTTGACTAGTTTTGTCTTTGAGATTGGTACCAGTTTTAAACATAAACTTTTGTTTCCCTTATTTCTGTTGTCCATTTACATGTCTATGGGCAAAACATTTACTAGGTACTGTGTCTCCTTCTGCAAGAAGGCAAAAAAAGTGCAGGCTGCTAAGAGCTGAGTTCAAACAGCCGGCTAGGCTAATCTTAGCCTGAGAGTAAACACTAAGAGTCAAGTGCTAGGTGGACTCAGTAATACTCCAGGGGACCCCAACCCAGTTATCTTCAGCTAAAAAGTGTTTAGTATGCTAAGATACTTTGCTAAAACTAAACAATGCTAAAATCATTCATTAAAGGTTTTGTTTTAAGTTTTGGTCATTACAAGAGTAAGATTGGAAAATATACCTTTTGCCACTAAAAAATGTACGGCTGATAGTTGTTTGGACTGCTTTTAAGTTCTGTTTACATTAATACCTACATATGTGAATGTATGTATGTGTGTGTGCGCGCGCACAAATGTATGGGTGTGAATGTGTTCAAGATTAAAAATGTATGATGTAAAAATAGGTTAGTTTAACTTTAAACTTCAAAAGATCATCGAGTTTGGGCTTTACCAAAAGCTTTAAAGGATTATTACTTTATTTTAAAAGGAACTATAGTTAAAAATTCTTTAATTCATGGTTAAAAATAAATAAATAAATAAGAACTTAGCATGGGCCCTTAAACCTATCCTCAGTAGTGAGGGGTAAACTGACAAAAGTACAGTTTAGCCATCCACGTGATGGGACAGCCGTAGGGTGGCGTCCATTCATAGTGGGAGAGGGCAAGCTGGCCCCAAGGCAGTTCATCAAGCTCTAAGGAGTAGGATGGAGATAGGCCCATTCTATAGGACAGGCCAATGGAGGCCTTTCTTTTATTTCTTTTGTTTTCAGGTAAACATTGGAAACCTCATGGTAAAATGTATGATTTGACTGATACTTCTAAAAATTGCCCCTTAGGATGGATTAAAATTGGAATATCTTAAAGGAGAGTTAAAAGTTTATTTACCTGATATAACTCGATTCCTGTACAGGTTTACAATTTGGATGTATTAAAAAGGCAAATATGCTAACTCTAAAATCTCATGGTTATAATTCTGGGGCACACTGCTAAGTGTACTCTTGTTACAATTGTTTTGGGTATCACTTTAATGAATCAGGTACTAAATTTTTTAAGTGTAAACTGTACTGTAACAGTAAGATTAACTATCTTAAGTCACATATAATCAGGTAAATATTTTAAAGTATATAAACTAATGGGGGATAGAAGTACACAACTTTCATTAACTCTCTGTATATAGGAAAATGGCTCTTTTAAAGCAGACAACCAGGAGGCAATGTGCCCCCTGGGCCTCAGTTTTTCTATGCAAATACAGGCTGAGGTAAAGGTGTGAAAGCCTCTACTTTAAAAGGTTTTAGAATGCCTTTCTAGATAAGAAATTTGGAAGTGAAAAACAAGCAGCATGAAGCAATGGGTGATACCTAGGCTCCAGATTTCTTTTAATACAACCAGGCTTGGTAAAAGACTTGAGATCAAAAATGTATTCTGAGATATGAAATTTAAAATGTTTGTTTTAAGTTGGATATAGGAAAACGATGGCTATCAAGATGATTGTTTAATTACTACTCCAGTTTGTTTTACAGGTTTTCAATAAAATGATTTATTATTTGCTGCACCTGATAAAAATATTGTATCAAAATTGTTACAAATTTTGCCTTTAGACTTTCAACAGTATGATTTAATAATTGCCCCTGATAAAATTCATTTAAACAGAAGAACCATTTAAGTATCTGGGATATTTAGTTAAAAGACAAGTAATTACCCCCCAATTAATAAAAATTCGTACTTAAGAGTTTAAAACTCTTAATAATTTTCAAAAGTTACTAGGGACATCAATTGGCTTTGCCCTTCCTTAGGAATTCTGGTAATTCCCAGAATTCCTAACCTATTTTCCATCCTTCAAGGAGATTCGGACTTAAAAAGCCCCCAAAAATTAACTAATGAGGCACGTCAGGAGCTACTTCTAGTGGAAAAGGCCCTGGCTCAAAATTCCTTACCTCGGGTAGACCTATCTGCCCCTATTGGGTTGCTAATTTTACTTACCAAAGACTACCCTACAGGGGTGCTAGCTCAGTACAATAAGCCTTTGGAATGGATATATACCAAACACACTTTCTCCAAAACGTTATCCACCTATCCAGAGATGATCAGTTTCATTATCATGCAAGGCCGTAAGAGATGCCTGCAAATCAGTGGGCAAGACGCCTACTTCATTATCACCCCTATACCTAAACACCAGTTTGAGTTTATGTTACAAACCTCTGATCTTCTCCCTCTGGCTTTAAATGGCTTTACAGGGGAAATTTTATACCATTTACCTTCTAGTCCTCTTTGGCAATTTTTTCAAAGACAAACTTATGTTATTGATAATATTTTACTCTCTGAGCCCATTCTAAATGCTCCCAATGTTTTTGTAGATGGTACTAAAAATAACAAATGTGCTTTCTGGACATAAGATAAATATCAAGTTTTCTTTACCCCTTGGCAATCAGCACAACAAAATGAGTTACAGGCTATTATATATGCTCTGGGAAATTTCTTGATACCTTTTAATTTAATTACTGACTCTGCTTATGCAGCACATGTTTTATGCAATATATACTCTGCTGTTATTTCTCAAATAAAACCCCCACTAAGTTCACTATTTAAACAACTACAGAACCTGTTGCGCCAGAGGCAACACTCTTTGTATGCAGTCCATATTCGAGCTCATTCTAATTTGCCAGGTCCTATGGCATACCGTAATGCTAAAGTAGATGCTTTAGTCTCTTTTGCCTCAGCAGAAGAAGATCATGCTGCCCGGCACTCTAATCCAGGTCATTTAAAAACTGACAATGCACCAGCTTATTCCAGTAAACAAGTATGAAAATTTTTAGAATTTCATAACATTTTTCATGTTACAGGAATTAAATACAATCCTCAAGGTCAAGGTATACTAAAAAGAGCTCATTATACATTAAAAACACAAATTACAAAACTAAAGAGGGGGAGTATGGATAGTACTGAGGGATATGCAACTTCTATGAAAAGTATTTATAAAACAGCCCGAGCTGTCATTGCAGAAGCATTATTTGTCCTTAACTTTTTAAATTTGTCTCAAGGAGATGTTTTAGCAAGAGCTGAGCGACACTTCCTAGCTCCGCCTATGCAAAACAAACCGCAGCCGGTTTGGATTAGATTGGGGGTTGGGCTAGATTGGGTCCCCGGGGAGTTGTTAACCCAGGGGCGAGGGTATGCTTATGTTTCTACAGAAGACAGCCCATCTTTCTAGCACCTGCTCCAGTGGATCCAGCAACAAACACCCCTCTGTCCATCAAGGGGGTGAGACATTCTCATTCAAGTGATAAGGCCATTCAAATGGACAGGTGTGCACTGGTAACCTGTAGGGGCTACATCAGAGGTAATGTATTGGGCCTATATTTTCTAACCCTCCTTTATTACGTCCATATTTATGGACAAAAGCCCCTGTCTCTTTTACATCTATTACTAATTTACTCTCTCCCCCTATGGGTCTGGCATTCCAGTCTTTCCTATGGAAGAGGAAAGATCATTTAACTTCTCTTATTCTCAGTTCTCTAAAGCTATCTGTCAAGGCCGCTCCCCATGTTACCCTTTTAGATATCAATATTGGATTCAGCATGGAGGTTCATATAACTCCAGTAGAACTCGGCTGATTAGACTGTCTTCCTGGTCTGTGGGATCTCATACCTATAAATTAGATAATTATCCTAGCCCTGCTGGCCTGCCTAAATGTGACAATTTTACTTATCTGAACCTGAACTTTTTCCAACTATTTGGAATACATCCCAGCATACTTGGTATGATTGGGGACCTTTTGGTGTGTAGTTGAAAAACTGCACTGAATATAACTCATCTTGTGACCCTACTTTATCTATGAACATGTCCAATGCCATGTCTGCTAAACAGCTTTTAGGGTGGTTTGGAGCAGGCTTTGGTGACCCCCGGCCTGCTCTCGCCCATGGAAACAGGCTATTTCCTCCACAACGTCATCTCTGGAAATTAGCAGCTTCTCTGGCTCCTGTATTGCTGGCCAATGGAACTTACTCAGGAACTAAAAGATCCTCGGCCTCCTACAACTTCACAGTTGTAAAGACCTATAATATCTCTGCTTGTGTTCATTTTCCACATGTACTGATGGTCGGCCCCATAAACATAACTAAGAATGCCATTACCTACATAAATTGTAAATTGTATACTTGTTTGAATAACAATGTCACCTTTAATTTTAGTCAAGATAGGATCATGATTTTAACCCAGCGCAACTCCCTTTGGGTTCCTGTTCGCATGCACCGTCCCTGGGCTGGAGGACCTGTACAAGGATTGGTAATGCAGTTTTTCAAGCGGCTTCTGAGGAGGAGTCGTCGTGCCATTGGACTGATTATTGCAGGACTTGTTGGACTAATTGCCATTGCTACAACTGCAGCAGTATCCGGACCTGCATTGCGACAATCTGTACAAACTCATGACTTTATGGTGCAGTGGCACCAGGACTCCCACAATCTGTGGCAACACCAGCTGGAAGTAAATGCCCACCTTCAAGATGAGTTAGAAGCTGTTAAAGGAGGAGTGTTTTGGCTTGGACAGAAATATTTGGCTTTACAGCAACGATTGTTTTTGACTCGTGATTGGAATTCTAGTCATGTCTGTGTAACACCTTATAAATATAATGCCTCTGAATGTGAATGGAATGATATACAAATGCTTATAGATGGAGCCCTACTAAATGGTACGTTAAGTGAACAAAGCTTGTACAGGGAGGTTTTTGAAGCTTTTCAAAAGGAATTGCCAGATGCCTCTTCTATTGATGATATAGCCCAAGGACTAGCTCAGACCTTAGAAGGACTAGACCCTAGGGGGTGGTGACAAAGTATTACCCATAGTGTTGGAAGTGCTTCTATTGCCTTAATACTTATGATATGTGTCTTTTTCTTAGGATATTGTTCTATCATAGCTATAATAAAGCGTTACACTAGGAATAATTCCTCTGATGTTTTACTAACTGCCCTTAAACTTTCTAGAGAAGCGGCTGTGGAAAATTAATAAAATTAATAAAATTAATAAAAAAGGGGGAATTGTTGGAGAATTAAAGTCTCCAACCAGTGGAAAAATTTAGCCCCGGCACGGTTACTCCGATGCCTCATTAGCACACTAATAGGCCCTTGGGAACTCATTCCCAGTAAGGAGTTTCTGGTGTTTGTGGGCCAAAGGAAGCCACCAGTTGTTGCGAGAATCTCCTTTTTCCCCCTACTTAGCAAGTCTCTCTTAGGAGACTTGCTAGACCAGCTGCCTTTAGTGTTAGATTATCTCTGTAAACAGGAAAGTCTCCTCACTAGATTCTCACTGTAAACAGGAAAGTCTCCTCACTGTTATTTCACAAGTATTTGGAGAAGTCAAGATTAATGTTATCTAGCCTTAAGGAGATAATAGCTAGGAGATAATTAGTTCTACCTCAGTTGTATACAGTTCCTTGTCTTGATATCTATAATCTTTGTAGTCACTACCTCCTGTAATTAGAAAGGCATTTGTACCAAGTTCCTGCCCTCACAGTAGGAAATTTCCTCCACTTTTGTATTTGAGACAAATGTCATGCTGTATTGATCTTTTACCCTGTAATTGTAAAATTGGTTTCTAACCCTATATAAACCCTGGCCCTCTTGGAATAAAGTATGCATTGGTTCACTCGCCTTGCATCCCCCGTGTCCTGATTTCGACTGCAGTTACCCAGGTTCAACAATTATTCATCTATTCCTGAGAGTTTATCTTATTTTTTATTTGTTCATTTAAATGAAGTCGACCAGTTGCCTGCCCTTCCTTCCATTATCCGTCACCGAGACAAACTGAACAAAGTTCTGAGGTCGACCTTGTAAAGATAAGGATTCAGGTCTGTCTGCTGTTTACCTTTGCTCCTTCCCGCACTACCCTTCTCTCCACATTTATGTGTTTGTTTGTTTGTCTATCTAATCTTTTGGGTTTTTATTTCTAATGAGGTCGACCAGTTGTCTATTTATTATTTTTTTTACTACGCATCAAGCTGCGATGCTTGTCTTTGCTCCTGTGTGCTCGCGCACTCTCGCCTTTTCCACTTATTTTTATTTTTGATTTACTTTGTCAATTTTAAAAAAAATACGCATCGTGCTGTGCTGTTTGTGTTTGCTTGAGTGCATTCGCGCGCTCTCGCTTTCTCCACTTTACAATTTTTTTGTTATTATTCATCTATTCCTGAGAGTTTATCTTATTTTTTATTTGTTTATTTAAATGAAGTCGACCAGTTGCCTGCCCTTCCTTCCATTATCCTTCACCGAGACAAACTGAACCAAGTTCTGAGGTCGACCTTGTAAAAATAAGGATTCAGGTCTGTCTGCTGTTTACCTTTGCTCCTGCGCGCACTGCCCTTCTCTCCACATTTATGTGTTTGTTTCTTTGTCTATCTAATCTTTTGGGTTTTTATTTCTATTGAGGTCGACCAGTTGTCTATTTATTATTTTTTTTACTACGCATCACGCTGCGCTGCTTGTCTTTGCTCCTGTGTGCTAGCGCACACTCGCCTTTTCCACTTATTTTTATTTTTGATTTATTTTCTCAATTGTAAAAAAAAATACGCATCGTGCTGTGCTGTTTGTGTTTGCTTGAGTGCATTCGCGCGCTCTCGCTTTCTCCACTTTACAATTTTTTTGTTATTATTTATCTATTCCTGAGAGTTTATCTTATTTTTTATTTGTTTATTTAAATGAAGTCGACCAGTTGCCTGCCCTTCCTTCCATTATCCGTCACCGAGACAAACTGAACAAAGTTCTGAGGTCGACCTTGTAAAGATAAGGATTCAGGTCTGTCTGCTGTTTACCTTTGCTCCTGCGCGCACTGCCCTTCTCTCCACATTTATGTGTTTGTTTGTTTGTCTATTTAATCTTTTGGGTTTTTATTTCTAATGAGGTCGACCAGTTGTCTATTTATTATTTTTTTTTACTACGCATCAAGCTGCGCTGCTTGTCTTTGCTCCTGTGTGCTCGCGCACTCTCGCCTTTTCCACTTATTTTTATTTTTGATTTATTTTGTCAATTTTAAAAAAAAATACTCATCGTGCTGTGCTGTTTGTGTTTGCTTGAGTGCATTCGCGCGCTCTCGCTTTCTCCACTTTACAATTTTTTTGTTATTATTTATCTATTCCTGAGAGTTTATCTTATTTCTTATTTGTTTATTTAAATGAAGTCGACCAGTTGCCTGCCCTTCCTTGCATTATCCGTCACCGAGACAAACTGAACAAAGTTCTGAGGTCGACCTTGTAAAGATAAGCATTCAGGTCTGTCTGCTGTTTACCTTTGCTCCTGCGCGCACTGCCCTTCTCTCCACATTTATGTGTTTGTTTGTTTGTCTATCTAATCTTTTGGGTTTTTATTTATAATGAGGTCGACCAGTTGTCTATTTATTATTTTTTTTACTACGCATCAAGCTGCGCTGCTTGTCTTTGCTCCTGTGTGCTCGTGCACTCTCGCCTTTTCCACTTATTTTTATTTTTGATTTCTTTTTGATTTATTTTGTCAATTTTTAAAAAAATACGCATCGTGCTGTGCTGTTTGTGTTTGCTTGAGTGCATTCGCGCGCTCTCGCTTTCTCCACTTTACAATTTTTTTGTTATTATTTATCTATTCCTGAGTGTTTATCTTATTTTTTATTTGTTTATTTAAATGAAGTCGACCAGTTGCCTGCCCTTCCTTCCATTATCCGTCACCGAGACAAACTGAACAAAGTTCTGAGGTCGACCTTGTAAAGATAAGGATTCAGGTCTGTCTGCTGTTTACCTTTGATCCTGCGCGCACTGCCCTTCTCTCCACATTTATGTGTTTGCTTGTTTGTCTATCTAATCTTTTGGGTTTTTATTTCTAATGAGGTCGACCAGTTGTCTATTTATTATTTTTTTTACTACGCATCAAGCTGCGCTGCTTGTGTTTGCTCCTGTGTGCTCGCGCACTCTCGACTTTTCCACTTATTTTTATTTTTGATTTATTTTGTCAATATAAAAAAAAATACGCATCGTGCTGTGCTGTTTGTGTTTGCTTGAGTGCATTGGCGCGCTCTCTCTTTCTCCACTTTACAATTTTTTTGTTATTATTTAACTATTCCTGAGAGTTTATCTTATTTTTTATTTGTTTATTTAAATGAAGTCGACCAGTTGCCTGCCCTTCCTTCCATTATCCGTCACCGAGACAAACTGAACAAAGTTCTGAGGTCGACCTTGTAAAGATAAGGATTCAGGTCTGTCTGCTGTTTACCTTTGCTCCTGGGCACACTGCCCTTCTGTCCACAATTATGTGTTTGTTTGTTTGTCTATCTAATCTTTTGGGTTTTTCTTTCTAATGAGGTCGACCAGTTGTCTATTTATTATTTTTTTTACTACCCATCAAGCTGCGCTGCTTGTCTTTGCTCCTGTGTGCTCGTGCACTCTCGCCTTTTCCACTTATTTTTATTTTTGTTTTCTTTTTGATTTATTTTGTCAATTTTTAAAAAAATACGCATCGTGCTGTGCTGTTTGTGTTTGCTTGAGTGCATTCGCGCGCTCTCGCTTTCTCCACTTTACAATTTTTTTGTTATTATTTATCTATTCCTGAGAGTTTATCTTATTTTTTATTTGTTTATTTAAATGAAGTCGACCACTTGCCTGCCCTTCCTTCCATTATCCGTCACCGAGAGAAACTGAACAAAGTTCTGAGGTCGACCTTGTAAAGATAAGGATTCAGGTCTGTCTGCTGTTTACCTTTGCTCCTGCGCGCACTGCCCTTCTCTCCACATTTATGTGTTTGTTTGTTTGTCTATCTAATCTTTTGGGTTTTTATTTCTAATGAGGTCGACCAGTTCTCTATTTATTATTTTTTTTTTACTACGCAACAAGCTGCGCTGCTTGTCTTTGCTCCTGTGTGCAAGCGCACTCTCGCCTTTTCCACTTATTTTTATTTTTGATTTATTTTGTCAATTTTAAAAAAAAAATACGCATCGTGCTGTGCTGTTTGTGTTTGCTTGAGTGCATTCGCGCGCTCTCGCTTTCTCCACTTTACAATTTTATTGTTATTATTTATCTATTCCTGAGAGTTTATCTTAATTTTTATTTGTTTATTTAAATGAAGTCGACCAGTTGCCTGCCCTTCTTTCCATTATCCGTCACCGAGACAAACTGAACAAAGTTCTGAGGTCGACCTTGTAAAGATAAGGATTCAGGTCTGTCTGCTGTTTACCTTTGCTCCTGCCCGCAATGCCCTTCTCTCCACATTTATGTGTTTGTTTGTTTGTCTATCTAATCTTTTGGGTTTTTATTTCTAATGAGGTCGACCAGTTGTCTATTTATTATTTTTTTTACTACGCATCAAGCTGCACTGCTTGTCTTTGCTCCTGTGTGCTCGCGCACTCTCGCCTTTTCCACTTATTTTTATTTTTGATTTATTTTTTATTTATTGTGTCAATTTTAAAAAAAAAATACGCATCGTGCTGTGCTGTTTGTGTTTGCTTGAGTGCATTCGCGCGCTCTCGCTTTCTCCACTTTACAATGTTTTTGTTATTATTTATCTATTCCTGAGAGTTTATCTTATTTTTTATTTGTTTATTTAAATGAAGTCGACCAGTTGCCTGCCCTTCCTTCCATTATCCGTCACCGAGACAAACTGAACAAAGTTCTGAGGTCGACCTTGTAAAGATAAGGATTCAGGTCTGTCTGCTGTTTACCTTTGCTCCTGCGCGCACTGCCCTTCTCTCCACATTTATGTGTTTGTTTGTTTGTCTATCTAATCTTTTGGGTTTTTATTTGTATTGAGGTCGACCAGTTGTCTATTTATTATTTTTTTTACTACGCATCAAGCTGCGCTGCTTGTCTTTGCTCCTGTGTGCTCGCGCACACTCGCCTTTTCCACTTATTTTTATTTTTGATTTATTTTCTCAATTTTAAAAAAAAATACGCATCGTGCTGTGCTGTTTGTGTTTGCTTGAGTGCATTCGCGCGCTCTCGCTTTCTCCACTTTACAATGTTTTTGTTATTATTTATCTATTCCTGAGAGTTTATCTTAGTTTTTATTTGTTTATTTAAATGAAGTCGACCAGTTGCCTACCCTTCCTTCCATTATCCGTCACCGAGACAAACTGAACAAAGTTCTGAGGTCGACCTTGTAAAGATATGGATTCAGGTCTGTCTGCTGTTTACCTTTGCTCCTGCGCGCACTGCCCTTCTCTCCAAATTTATGTGTTTGTTTGTTTGTCTATCTAATCTTTTGGGTTTTTATTTCTAATGAGGTCGACCAGTTGTCTATTTATTATTTTTTTTACTACGCATCAAGCTGCGCTGCTTGTCTTTGCTCCTGTGTGCTCGTGCACTCTCGCCTTTCCCACTTATTTTTATTTTTGATTTCTTTTTGATTTATTTTGTCAATTTTTAAAAAAAATACGCATCGTGCTGTGCTGTTTGTGTTTGCTTGAGTGCATTCGCGCGCTCTCGCTTTCTCCACTTTACAATTTTTTTGTTATTATTTATCTATTCCTGAGTGTTTATCTTATTTTTTATTTGTTTATTTAAATGAAGTCGACCAGTTGCCTGCCCTTCCTTCCATTATCCGTCACCGAGACAAACTGAACAAAGTTCTGAGGTCGACCTTGTAAAGATAAGGATTCAGGTCTGTCTGCTGTTTACCTTTGCTCCTGCGGGCACTGCCCTTCTCTCCACATTTATGTGTTTGCTTGTTTGTCTATCTAATCTTTTGGGTTTTTATTTCTAATGAGGTCGACCAGTTGTCTATTTATTATTTTTTTTACTACGCATCAAGCTGCGCTGCTTGTGTTTGCTCCTGTGTGCTCGCGCACTCTCGCCTTTTCCACTTATTTTTATTTTTGATTTATTTTGTCAATTTAAAAAAAAATACGCATCGTGCTGTGCTGTTTGTGTTTGCTTGAGTGCATTCGCGCGCTCTCGCTTTCTCCACTTTACAATTTTTTTGTTATTATTTATCTATTCCTGAGAGTTTATCTTTTTTATTTGTTTATTTAAATGAAGTCGACCAGTTGCCTGCCCTTCCTTCCATTATGCGTCACCGAGACAAACTGAACAAAGTTCTGAGGTCGACCTTGTAAAGATAAGGATTCAGGTCTGTCTGCTGTTTACCTTTGCTGCTGCGTGCACTGCCCTTCTCTCCACATTTATGTGTTTGTTTCTTTGTCTATCTAATCTTTTGGGTTTTTATTTCTAATGAGGTCGACCAGTTGTCTATTTATTATTTTTTTTACTACGCATGATGCTGCGCTGCTTGTCTTTGCTCCTGTGTGCTCGCGCACTCTCGCCTTTTCCACTTATTTTTATTTTTGATTTATTTTGTCAATTTAAAAAAAAATACGCATCGTGCTGTGCTGTTTGTGTTTGCTTGAGTGCATTCGCGCGCTCTCGCTTTCTCCACTTTACAATTTTTTGTTATTATTTATCTATTCCTGAGAGTTTATCATATTTTTTATTTGTTTATTTAAATGAAGTCGACCAGTTGCCTGCCCTTCCTTCCATTATCCGTCACCGAGACAAACTGAACAAAGTTCTGAGGTCGACCTTGTAAAGATATGGATTCAGGTCTGTCTGCTGTTTACCTTTGCTCCTGCGCGCACTGCCCTTCTCTCCAAATTTATGTGTTTGTTTGTTTGTCTATCTAATCTTTTGGGTTTTTATTTCTAATGAGGTCGACCAGTTGTCTATTTATTATTTTTTTTACTACGCATCAAGCTGCGCTGCTTGTCTTTGCTCCTGTGTGCTCGTGCACTCTCGCCTTTCCCACTTATTTTTATTTTTGATTTCTTTTTGATTTATTTTCTCAATTTTTAAAAAAAATACGCATCGTGCTGTGCTGTTTGTGTTTGCTTGAGTGCATTCGCGCGCTCTCGCTTTCTCCACTTTACAATTTTTTTGTTATTATTTATCTATTCCTGAGTGTTTATCTTATTTTTTATTTGTTTATTTAAATGAAGTCGACCAGTTGCCTGCCCTTCCTTCCATTATCCGTCACCGAGACAAACTGAACAAAGTTCTGAGGTCGACCTTGTAAAGATAAGGATTCAGGTCTGTCTGCTGTTTACCTTTGCTCCTGCGGGCACTGCCCTTCTCTCCACATTTATGTGTTTGCTTGTTTGTCTATCTAATCTTTTGGGTTTTTATTTCTAATGAGGTCGACCAGTTGTCTATTTATTATTTTTTTTACTACGCATCAAGCTGCGCTGCTTGTGTTTGCTCCTGTGTGCTCGCGCACTCTCGCCTTTTCCACTTATTTTTATTTTTGATTTATTTTGTCAATTTAAAAAAAAATACGCATCGTGCTGTGCTGTTTGTGTTTGCTTGAGTGCATTCGCGCGCTCTCGCTTTCTCCACTTTACAATTTTTTTGTTATTATTTATCTATTCCTGAGAGTTTATCTTTTTTATTTGTTTATTTAAATGAAGTCGACCAGTTGCCTGCCCTTCCTTCCATTATCCGTCACCGAGACAAACTGAACAAAGTTCTGAGGTCGACCTTGTAAAGATAAGGATTCAGGTCTGTCTGCTGTTTACCTTTGCTGCTGCGTGCACTGCCCTTCTCTCCACATTTATGTGTTTGTTTCTTCGTCTATCTAATCTTTTGGGTTTTTATTTCTAATGAGGTCGACCAGTTGTATATTTATTATTTTTTTTACTACGCATCAAGCTGCGCTGCTTGTCTTTGCTCCTGTGTGCTCGCGCACTCTCGCCTTTTCCACTTATTTTTATTTTTGATTTATTTTGTCAATTTTAAAAAAAAATACGCATCGTGCTGTGCTGTTTGTGTTTGCTTGAGTGCATTCGCGCGCTCTCGCTTTCTCCACTTTACAATTTTTTGGTTATTATTTATCTATTCCTGAGAGTTTATCTTATTTTTTATTTGTTTATTTAAATGAAGTCGACCAGTTGCCTGCCCTTCCTTCCATTATCCGTCACCGAGACAAACTGAACAAAGTTCTGAGGTCGACCTTGTAAAGATAAGGATTCAGGTCTGTCTGCTGTTTACCTTTGCTACTGCGCGCACTGCCCTTCTTTCCACATTTATGTGTTTGTTTGTTTGTCTATTTAATCTTTTGGGTTTTTATTTCTAATGAGGTCGACCAGTTGTCTATTTATTATTTTTTTTACTACGCATCAAGCTGCGCTGCTTGTCTTTGCTCCTGTGTGCTCGCGCACTCTCGCCTTTTCCACTTATTTTTATTTTTGATTTATTTTGTCAATTTTAAAAAAAAATACTCATCGTGCTGTGCTGTTTGTGTTTGCTTGAGTGCATTCGCGCGCTCTCGCTTTCTCCACTTTACAATTTTTTTGTTATTATTTATCTATTCCTGAGAGTTTATCTTATTTCTTATTTGTTTATTTAAATGAAGTCGACCAGTTGCCTGCCCTTCCTTGCATTATCCGTCACCGAGACAAACTGAACAAAGTTCTGAGGTCGACCTTGTAAAGATAAGCATTCAGGTCTGTCTGCTGTTTACCTTTGCTCCTGCGCGCACTGCCCTTCTCTCCACATTTATGTGTTTGTTTGTTTGTCTATCTAATCTTTTGGGTTTTTATTTATAATGAGGTCGACCAGTTGTCTATTTATTATTTTTTTTACTACGCATCAAGCTGCGCTGCTTGTCTTTGCTCCTGTGTGCTCGTGCACTCTCGCCTTTTCCACTTATTTTTATTTTTGATTTCTTTTTGATTTATTTTGTCAATTTTTAAAAAAATACGCATCGTGCTGTGCTGTTTGTGTTTGCTTGAGTGCATTCGCGCGCTCTCGCTTTCTCCACTTTACAATTTTTTTGTTATTATTTATCTATTCCTGAGTGTTTATCTTATTTTTTATTTGTTTATTTAAATGAAGTCGACCAGTTGCCTGCCCTTCCTTCCATTATCCATCACCGAGACAAACTGAACAAAGTTCTGAGGTCGACCTTGTAAAGATAAGGATTCAGGTCTGTCTGCTGTTTACCTTTGATCCTGCGCGCACTGCCCTTCTCTCCACATTTATGTGTTTGCTTGTTTGTCTATCTAATCTTTTGGGTTTTTATTTCTAATGAGGTCGACCAGTTGTCTATTTATTATTTTTTTTACTACGCATCAAGCTGCGCTGCTTGTGTTTGCTCCTGTGTGCTCGCGCACTCTCGACTTTTCCACTTATTTTTATTTTTGATTTATTTTGTCAATATAAAAAAAAATACGCATCGTGCTGTGCTGTTTGTGTTTGCTTGAGTGCATTGGCGCGCTCTCTCTTTCTCCACTTTACAATTTTTTTGTTATTATTTAACTATTCCTGAGAGTTTATCTTATTTTTTATTTGTTTATTTAAATGAAGTCGACCAGTTGCCTGCCCTTCCTTCCATTATCCGTCACCGAGACAAACTGAACAAAGTTCTGAGGTCGACCTTGTAAAGATAAGGATTCAGGTCTGTCTGCTGTTTACCTTTGCTCCTGGGCACACTGCCCTTCTGTCCACAATTATGTGTTTGTTTGTTTGTCTATCTAATCTTTTGGGTTTTTATTTCTAATGAGGTCGACCAGTTGTCTATTTATTATTTTTTTTACTACCCATCAAGCTGCGCTGCTTGTCTTTGCTCCTGTGTGCTCGTGCACTCTCGCCTTTTCCACTTATTTTTATTTTTGTTTTCTTTTTGATTTATTTTGTCAATTTTTAAAAAAATACGCATCGTGCTGTGCTGTTTGTGTTTGCTTGAGTGCATTCGCGCGCTCTCGCTTTCTCCACTTTACAATTTTTTTGTTATTATTTATCTATTCCTGAGAGTTTATCTTATTTTTTATTTGTTTATTTAAATGAAGTCGACCACTTGCCTGCCCTTCCTTCCATTATCCGTCACCGAGAGAAACTGAACAAAGTTCTGAGGTCGACCCTTGTAAAGATATGGATTCAGGTCTGTCTGCTGTTTACCTTTGCTCCTGCGCGCACTGCCCTTCTCTCCACATTTATGTGTTTGTTTGTTTGTCTATCTAATCTTTTGGGTTTTTATTTCTAATGAGGTCGACCAGTTCTCTATTTATTATTTTTTTTTTACTACGCAACAAGCTGCGCTGCTTGTCTTTGCTCCTGTGTGCAAGCGCACTCTCGCCTTTTCCACTTATTTTTATTTTTGATTTATTTTGTCAATTTTAAAAAAAAAATACGCATCGTGCTGTGCTGTTTGTGTTTGCTTGAGTGCATTCGCGCGCTCTCGCTTTCTCCACTTTACAATTTTTTTGTTATTATTTATCTATTCCTGAGAGTTTATCTTAATTTTTATTTGTTTATTTAAATGAAGTCGACCAGTTGCCTGCCCTTCTTTCCATTATCCGTCACCGAGACAAACTGAACAAAGTTCTGAGGTCGACCTTGTAAAGATAAGGATTCAGGTCTGTCTGCTGTTTACCTTTGCTCCTGCCCGCAATGCCCTTCTCTCCACATTTATGTGTTTGTTTGTTTGTCTATCTAATCTTTTGGGTTTTTATTTCTAATGAGGTCGACCAGTTGTCTATTTATTATTTTTTTTACTACGCATCAAGCTGCACTGCTTGTCTTTGCTCCTGTGTGCTCGCGCACTCTTGCCTTTTCCACTTATTTTTATTTTTGATTTATTTTTTATTTATTGTGTCAATTTTAAAAAAAAATACGCATCGTGCTGTGCTGTTTGTGTTTGCTTGAGTGCATTCCGCGCGCTCTCGCTTTCTCCACTTTACAATGTTTTTGTTATTATTTATCTATTCCTGAGAGTTTATCTTATTTTTTATTTGTTTATTTAAATGAAGTCGACCAGTTGCCTGCCCTTCCTTCCATTATCCGTCACCGAGACAAACTGAACAAAGTTCTGAGGTCGACCTTGTAAAGATAAGGATTCAGGTCTGTCTGCTGTTTACCTTTGCTCCTGCGCGCACTGCCCTTCTCTCCACATTTATGTGTTTGTTTGTTTGTCTATCTAATCTTTTGGGTTTTTATTTGCATTGAGGTCGACCAGTTGTCTATTTATTATTTTTTTTACTACGCATCAAGCTGCGCTGCTTGTCTTTGCTCCTGTGTGCTCGCGCACACTCGCCTTTTCCACTTATTTTTATTTTTGATTTATTTTCTCAATTTTAAAAAAAAATACGCATCGTGCTGTGCTGTTTGTGTTTGCTTGAGTGCATTCGCGCGCTCTCGCTTTCTCCACTTTACAATGTTTTTGTTATTATTTATC